>NC_052483.1:2580067-2848912 GCF_009730915.1 Dioscorea cayenensis subsp. rotundata
GAGAGTATTGATATAGATGTATCATAGGTATATTTGCGATGAGTGCAATGGGGGATTCAAATCTATATCACTCACCCCATCGTTTCTCACCCGTAATTTGCTGAATTTAGTAATTATACTATGTAATCTTCCAATCTAATTATAATCTCAAAATAAAATTTATTATATACCCATATATATTTTATCATATCTAAGATTTTGGATCTATATATTACTTTGCATAAACGCGTCTCAAGTATTATTTTTATATAGTGAGTTACAGGAGGGATTACGGATGTGTGGTATTGAAGACACGACGAGTTAATAAACTAACCTTTGACGAATTAGGTCAAGAGGTTTGGGCACTACTGTGAATTTGTCCCAAATAGTTATTAATAAACTTATAAAATACAAAATAATAAATACATAATTTATTTGCATGTCTAGATGTGTACTAAAAATAAATATTAAAAGTTACAATGAGAGAAATATTTGAATGGATCAATAACTAAAAGCAGCTGGTTGGAAGAAAGTAAAATTAAAATTTAACCAAGATTTTGTACCAATGATTAGTGTAATGCTTGACTGAAACCCATTTTCACTTGCTCTTTCAAAGTATTTTTAATTTATTACCATATGATATGACATATGACACAGCTAGATAAAGTGTTTTTCAAGGGGAGCAACACTTTAAGGAGTCTAAAGACTTAAATCAAGAAAATATATGTTAAATTTAGGGGAAAAACTTTTATTCTTTCAATTTCTAATAGATGAAATTAATTTTAAAAGCACCTTATTATAATCAATCACATTAATTTAGAATAGAAACATTAAAAAGATAAATTTAATTCATTTTATTTATATTTCATATCTTTGGAATTTATTAGAGTTAAAAATGTTAGGTGCTATTTAATAATTTACAAAATATATATATATATATATCCATTTGTTGTGAGAAAGATCTAACAGGTAAGATTTGATTAATCTAGCATGAAATTTTACTAATGTAAGTAAAAGGAATAGAGAAGAGTGAGGCTCAAAATGTGACAAAATAAAAAGCAACAGATGGACGTTATATTGGGTAAATCTTTGAGATCGGACTACTAGCTCGTTTTACTTTTGATCAGTCGAACTTGATTTCGTCGATTTGGTCACTCGAAACTTTAATTTTGATCATTTCGAGCCGATAAATCGAAGTTTCGATCCAAGTGGGTTCGTAAGCGCCTAAAAATCCGAGGTGGGTCATCAAAGGCATGGCAGTATTATTAAGTCGATTGAGAGGTGTCGATAGTATCGTCGAGCGCATCTCGTTTGGGGTTGAAATCATGATTTGATATCTCGAGTAGAAATCGAATTAAAAGTTAAGTGATCAGTTGATATGAATTGAGTTAGATAATCAGTGAAAATGAATACAGAAATTTTGATAGCTACTTAAAAATTTACTCCGGATTACTCAATATAAAATTTATTAATATATTTTATTAATTTTTATCAGTTATTACTTATTATTAATATTATAATAATAATAATATTTGGACGTTGTATCTCAAGGGGCTATAAATAAAGAGTCCATGTGATGTGAGAGTCGATCGTCCTCTCCCTTCCAGCTCTCTATCCTCCATCGATCTCCTCTCCACTCGTTGCCCTTCCTTCTCTTCCCCCCTTCTTTCTCCCTCTCTTTCGCAGCAGCAGCAGCAGCAGCAATGAGCTACACACCGCCGCCGCCTCAAGGTACTGCTTCTCTCGTCTCCACTCATCCTCAATTCCTAGGGGTTTCGTTTGGATTTATTAGGGGTTTCATTCGATTTTTGAATTTGGATCTTGAATTGATCTGGAAAGTGTATGTGATGATCTGATCGGTGATCATTAGGGGTATCCATCCAAGGACGGTCATCCACCTCCCGGCTATGCTCAGGGCTATTCGGCCCAGGGGTATCCTCCGTCAGGATATCCTCCTCCGAGTTATGGGCCGCCTCCCGGGTACCCTCCACAAGGGTATGCCCCTTACCCTCCGCCGCAGTACGTTCAAGCGCCGCCTCCTCAACGGCCGACCACCGGCTCTTCCTTCTGCGAAGGATGGTACTCTCTCTCTCGATCTCGATCTCGATCTCTCGATCTCTCTCTTTTCAGTGGTTTTTCATATCTAGGGGTTTTCGCCGGATTCCGGCGATGGATCGGATTCGGGTCGTTGGCCCAATCAGGGATCCGTTAAGAATGGATCGGGTTTGGATTGGGTTGGTATGGGGAACTGGAATGGGGAGTTAAGGATCCGAATCCATTAAGAGACTGGTTTTTCGGATCAGGAAATGATTAGATTCGGGTCGTTTTAACGGATCTGAACCCGTTAGTAAAAGGATTGGGTTGATGTCGATGGAGTAATTGAAAACTCGGAGTCAAGGATCCGATAGAAGTTCGGTTCTTCGGATTCAGAATCCTGATATCGATAAAGGATCCGAATCCGCTAAGAGTATGGTTCTTTGGATTCGGATCCGGATCTTTAGACGGATCCGAGCGCTTAAAAGGATGCGATAGAGCGAACTTGGCGCATTTTCCACCATTCACTCTCGTGAAAAGGTCGGTCTTGAGCCGTTGGGTCAACAACATCCCCGTGAGCTGTCATTATTATTATTATTAATTTATTATTAGAGTAAATGATATGAACGTCCGGGTCTACTGCTTCCTAAATAGTAAATACCCATTAAACCCCCTAAACTTTAAAAAATATATATATATCTCAGCCTTTTTCTTATTTTTAAAATTACAATTATACCCTTATGTTTTTATTTGTATTTGTTCATTTTGTTGATGAAGTTCCGGGACCAAACAAACTAGCTCAATCACTAGGAATTTGCATGGAAACTAGCACAAGCCTGTCTAATCCTACGCTGGGAAACCCTGCAAAAACTTATGAGAGTTTTGAGGCAAGGGCAGAGCTAGGGAGTGGGCAAATGTGAGGGGCATAGCCCTCTGATTCCATTCTTTTTACACATATATTAATATAATATATATATATATATACACTGTAACACACACATAGAACCAAAAGAGATGAGAGAGATATTACTCCATAAAGATGTATATATATATATATTATATTCGACTATGTCATATTATCAAATAATATTTATTATATAAATAAAATTATTAGATATAATTTAAAAAGTTGAGAGAGAAGTCACAGCTCTAATTTTTTAAAAATTATATTTTTAAAGAATATATATATATATATTGTTTGATCTTAATTTTTTTATAAATTTAAATGTATGTAATATAAAATTATATTTTTAAAAAAATATTTATAAAAATTATTATTTGACCTCTCATGATTATATTTTTCACTGTCCTTCCTTAAAATAAATCCGACTTCCACCCCTTAGTTTAGGCAAGCTCATTAGTGGAGATAAAGGAGAAAGTAGAAAAGGGAAGGAGTAAAAATGTGTTTTTAAAAAATTAATTAGTTTTTAAAAAACTTAAATTATCAAGGACTTATACGGTAGTTAATTTTTATCAAAGCCCTTAGTAGTCATGTTAAACTTTCCAGGGTCCTACGAGTCATTTCCCCTTATTATTATTATTACTAAATTGTTTTGTTATGGTAGTTATTTGCTCAGATGTTTCTGAAAATACCTTTTATTTTCAAGATACATAAAAGGTCTTCTTTTACATGACTATTCTTCTTCTTCTTCTTCTTGTTATATATAAATATAAATGTTATTTCATGGCCTATACACATAATTGCTTTTGCCTGCATCGCTGGTTACTTTTGTCATGTTAGGTTTTCCTGTTCTGTATCAGCTGCAAGCTACTTTTTAACCAAAATAGGGAGTTACTAAACATCTACATTGAATAAAAATATGACTTAGGCCACTGTTTGGATGAATAGTAATTTTTCGTAGGAATTTTTGTCATAGGGATTCAAAAATGATTTCTATGGAATTTCTACTGGGAAAAAATTCCTATCAACTGATGTTTGGATGTGCTGTGAGGAATTTTTCCATAGAATTTTTAATTTTGAAATTGAAACTAGCCAAGATCAAAAATTTTTACAAACAACCAAGATCAAAATTTTCAATGTTAGCATATCTTTAAACATCTCAAGTAGAAAGCATGTCAGAATGCAAATACATTGACAACAATCAAAGCAAGAACTGGCAATACTAACAAATCAAACAAGATAAGCACAAGGGAGCAGAGACAAATATATCAAAAGTCCACATCTTTTTAGCATTCGATAAGTTTTGGAAATGATAAAACCTTAGCCAAAAAAAAAAAAGGATTACTTTGGCAGCCTTGATTGACAATAAAGTGCTATTGTCATGCAAGCTCATAAGAAATGAGGGATTTCGGGTGAGGTTAGGGTTAGAGTTTGGTCGTAGGGGTGTGGTAGAGACGGGCGGGAGAGAGGTCAAGGATGGAGATGAGGGCAGGGGACTGGCCGGCCCGAGCCTTGACCTCAAGCTGAGGCTGAGCAGTAAAAGGACGACCTCAGGCGGAGGGAGAGTGGCGCGTCGCAGGAGATGACGCAGAGGCAGAATCTGGAACCCGAGGGCAGAGAGGGATGAAGGAGAGAGGACGAGGAGGATCCGGATCCGGGGAGCGAAGGGCGTGTCGTAGAGGCCCAGTTGGCGAGAAAGGAGTCGTCATGGCAGGAGGATGGGTGGGATAGAGGCGAGGAGAGGCGGTGCGTGGGCGAGTCGAGGAGAGCGGGCCGGGGCGGTCGGGAGTCGGCGAGGCGGGCGGGGTCGGGAAGGTCGGGGGCCCAGCGAAGAGGGAGGTGAAAAAGGTGGAGATGAGGGAGAAGAAGGTGGTGATGAGATCCACACGTAGCGATGAGGTCGAGGGGCAGGCCACGAGAGTCGTGTGGTTGTGATCGATTGGCGGAGGGTCGTTCTTTCACGGGAGGGATGGTGGCGGTCGAGAGGTTGTGGCGGCGGCTTCGTCGATCCCAAATGAAAGCCCTGTTAAGATAATGATGTTTATTTTAGTTTGGTTAGGATATCTTTGATTTAAATATTTAAGTTAGTTGTGTGTTGATTAAAACTCAAATTAGTAGAGATTATCTTTCTAGAATTTTGCCTTTTTATAAAGGCTCTGATGATTATGAATAAAAGTGAAAATGCTGTTTTTCATCTCTTCTTTTAAGTTATCGGTGGTATCAAGAGTCGAGGTTTTCAACAAAAGAGAGAGTTTTTGTAGTGAAGAAATTCACAGAATGCTGCGAGACAACTTTGCGCAAGACCATCTCATTCCACGTTTTGATGGTCACTACGATCATTGGAGCATGTTGATGGAAAATTTCTTAAAAATCCAGGAGCTGTGGAATATCGTTGAATCTTGAGTGGCAAAACCGGATGATGGAGTAGTACCTACTGCACAGCGTAGGAAGGAACTCGAGGCATCAAAGTTTCGAGAAAGACTTGAAGGCGAAGAATTATTTATTCGGTGCCATTGATCGATCTATTTTGGAGCGATTCTTTCGAGAAAACCTCCAAGGATATATGGGATTCGATGAAGAAAAAAATATCAAGGCTCATCAGGGTGAGCGTCGCAACTTCGAGCCTTGAGAAGCGGATTTATGAAAATCTACGGATGAAGGATGGAGAATCTGCTAACAATTATTTCACAAGAACCATGGGATTGGCCCGATAATATGCGGTTTCATGGGGAAGATGGATGATGTCACTATTGCTGAAAGATATTACGATCTTCGACAAAGAAAATTTGACTACATAATGCTTTCGATTGAAGAATCGAAAGGACGTAGATCGCACTCTCGATTGATGAACTAGAAACTCTTTATTAGTTCAGTGAGCAGTAAGATCAATAGTAATTTTTATTCATCGAGGAGCAAGCTGAGAGGGCCCTCTACGACCAACAACTTCTCGATATTACGAGGGTAGAGGTCACGGTGGAAGTAGAGGAAGAGGAAGAGAGCGGAGAGAGGCTACGAGTAGCAGCAGAAATCGATGATGGTTATCTACAAAGTAAAGGAAGAGGACGAGGTCAACAATTTGATAAATCTAAAATTGAGTGTTTTTAGATGTCATCGAGTTTGGTCATTACTGATTTCCCGAATGTTATACCAAAGCTACCTAATGACAAAAGACAAAGGAGAAAAGTCAAATTTTGCGAGAAAAATAAAGAAGCCGGAGACTTTGCTAATGACAATTCAAGATAGTCGGAATCTCACAAGTCGGATATTTGGTTTGTGGACACCGGTTGTAGCAACCATATGTGTGGAAGTAGAAGTCCTTCTTTTCTTACTTAAATGAAGATTTTTCACTCTATCGTTAGCTTTTGGAGTTGCTCTACGGTGAATGTGATGGGAAAGGGTGATATTAATATAAAAACCAAGAATGGTTTTATAGAAAAAATTTCTAATGTTTTTATGTTCCTGACTTGAAAAAGTAACTTCTTGAGTCTTGGTCGATTGCAAGAAAAGGGATATACTGATTACTATTCAAAAAAGTGTACTTGTGAAATATATGATCCTTGTAGAGGTGCAATTGCGATTGTGCCCGATGAGTTCAAATAGGTTGTTTCCTATAAAGATTGAATGTGCTCAACCTTGTTTGATGGCTAAAACAAAAAGACCACTTCATGGCTATGGCATTATCGGTATGGTCAGCTTAAGCTTTGGTGGATTGAAGACACTCGAAAAGGATATGGTGATAGGGCTTCGCTAAAATCACTATTCCCTCTCAAGTTTGTGAAGAGTGTGTTGTTGGCAAACAACATCGTACTCATTTCTCTCGAGGAAAGTCTTGGAGAGCAAAAAGATATTTTAGAACTTGTTCTACCCGATATTTGTGGACCAATAAATCCTACTTCTAATGGAGGTAAAAGATATTTTATTACTTTCATGATGATTATTCACGAAAACTTGGGTTTATTTTTCTAGAGAAATCGAGAGCTTTTAGTGCATTTAAAAGCTTTGAGGTATATGTTGAAAAGTGAAATCGGGAAGCCTATTAAAACAATTACGACTGATCGTGGAGGAGAGTACTTGCTCGAAAAGACTTTGAAAGTTTTTGTAATTATCATGGCATCCGAAGAGAGCTCACGACTTCCTATTCCCCCACAACAGAATGGTGTATCGGAAAGAAAAATCGAACCATCCTCAATATGGTGCGAACCTTGTTAACAAAGGCGAATTCCGAAGAAATTTTTGGCCGAGCGATGAGTGGAGCATTCATATCTTGAATAGAAGTCCTACTTTGCATTCAAAACAAAACACGGAGGAAGCATGGAGTGGAAGAAGACCAACAATAGATCACTCAGAATTTTTGAGTTTGCATTGCATATGCACATATTCGGATGAGAAAAGAAAGAAGCTTGATGATAAAAGGGGCAAAAGTGTGTTTTCTTGGGGATTAGTGAAATATCGAAGCTTTTTAAATTGTATGATCCATTAACATTGTGGTGAGTGAGGGATGTTATTTTTGATGAGGAGAGCGACTTGGAATTGGAGTGAGCAGCAGCCTACTTCAATTATAATTAGTGATGAAAGCAGAAGAAGAAGGAGAAAGCAAGTCAACATCAAGAAATTTCAACTAATGAAGCCTCAATTACTAATAAACTTTCACAAACAAGCATGCGAAACATCAACTAAATCCCTATTACTACGTGTCCTAGAAAAAGGCCAACGGATGGCGATTATGAAGTAACGATTTCAACCAATCGAAGACCTTTGCTACTCACTTTGCTTTTATTTTTCGATTGTGATCCTTTATCTTTTGAAGAAGCTATCCAACATTCAAAGTGGAAAAAGCTATGGATAATGAAATTGCATCCATTGATAAAACATGGAATTGACTGAACTTCCCAAAGGGCAAAAACAATTGGTTTAAAGTGGGTGTCATAAAAACAAAATTAAGCAGAAAGGTGAGATTGACAAGTATAAAGGCACGATTGGTCTGCAAAAAGGTTATAAGCAAGAATTTGGTATAGATTATAAAGAGGTTTTTGCTCCAGATTCGCAAGGCTTGACACTATCAGGCTTGTGGATTTTGCATTGGCGACTCAAAATTCATGGTAGATATTTGACTAGATGTAAAATCGGCCTTTCTACATGGAGAATTAGAAGAGCGGAATATTTGTTGATCAACCTTTGGGTTATATTAAAGCGGGGATGAGCATAAAGTGTATAAATTGAAAAAGCTCTCATGGATTAAAGCAAGCTCCAGCAGGCATGAGCTTAGTCGCATAGAAGCTTATTTTTAAAGAAAGATTTCGAAGTGCCACTATGAACATACTGGTTTTATGAAATTTGAAGGTGAAGGAAAGGTACTTATAGTGCAGCTTATATGTGGATGAGCTTAATCTACACGCGACGACAAAGTGATAATTGAGCGGGTTTAAGACTTCCATGATGATTGAATTTGATATGTCGACCTTGATTTAATGCATTACTACGGGTATAGAAGTTATCCAATCTTCGTATTTTTATTTCTCAAAAAGATATGTACATAATATCCTAACGGGGTTTGAATGCAAGATCGTAATCCCTGTTTGTACTCCTGTTGAGACGGGTTTGAAGCTTGTTAAAAAGTGAGGAAAACATGGTTAACAACACTTTTTACAAGCAAATTGTTGGAAGTTTGATGTATTTAAGCGCAACGAGGCCCGACATTATGTTTGGTGTAAGTCTCATTAGTAGATTTATGGAAAATCCAAAAGAGGTGCATCTCATAGCTTAAAAAGCGAATCTTGCGATACTTGAGGAACAATAGATTATGGAATATTGTACTAAGAAAGGAGAGATACTCGAACTAATTGGATTCTGATGATAGTGATTATCGCAGGAGATTTAGATGATCGGAAAAAGACATCGTCAGGTTATGTATTTATGATGGGTTTTGGAACTATCTCATGATTAAATCAAAAGAAGCAACATATTGTTACTCTTTCCACAAGCGAGGCTGAATTTGCTAGCGACAACGGCATGTGCCTCTCATGCGGTGTGGTTAAGAAATATTCTCGAAGAACTTCAATTAAAGCAAGAAGGTTCGACTCAATATATTGCGATAACGGTTCAACTATCAAGCTATCTAAGAATTGAGTTCTTCATGGAAGAAGCAAACATATTGACGTGAGATATCATTTCTTGCGAGATCTTACAAAGGATAAAATTATTGATCTCATCTCTGCGGAAGCAAAGATCATATTGTTCGATTTATTTACAAAAGCCTCTCAAAAATAGCTACTTTTCACAAGCTCGGGGCATTGATCGAGTGTGATCGTGTATGAAAGCATTCATGCAAGAGAGATAACTTTAAACTTATGAGATAAACATAAGTTTAAGGGAGGGTGATTAAGATAATGATGTTTATTTTTAGTTTGGTTAGGATATCTTTGATTTAAATATTTAAGTTAGTTGTGTGTTGATTAAAACTCAAATTAGTAGAGATTATCTTTCTAGAATTTTGCCTTTATAAAGGCTTCAATGATTATGAATAAAGTGTGCAGTTTTCTTCATCTCTTCTTTTAAGTTATCAAGCCCTTCACACTCGTTCACAATTCCTATGGAATCATGTGATTTCATAGGAATTTTAAACTGTAAAAAGAATACCCAAACACCAATTCCTATGATTTCCTATGTAATATTAAATTTCATAGGAATGGTGGCCATTCCTATGGAATTTAATGGTAGCCAAACAGGGCCTTAGACTTAATGTTGAACTAGAAATTATATATATATATATATATATATATTGTAAGATTTCAAAGATTGTCAAGAAATATATAGAAGTAGATAGATAGACAACTAAATAAATATTATTTTTCATTAAAAAAATAGTAACTCTTTATTTTACCGAAAGGTTGAGAAAAATCAATTTTTTCTCACAACATTAATTGAAGTGAGTGGTTTGTTAATTTTATCAAAAATAATAATAATAATAATAATAATAAATCATTTATATGTGTGTGTATATATTAATTAAGAGTAAAAAATATTTGCCATATTTTATTTCCAAGCATTGAATTGGACTCAAGCGTCTAGAGTGCATAATAATTTTTAAAAACATTTATAAGAAATTAACTTCCCTTGGCCATATATGTAATTCATGGTTTTATACAACTATATAAATATATGACCCAAACTTTTGATACTTGAAAAATAATTTTGCTTCATGTTTATGGATTTTAATTTGATGTTTGTATATATGAACTTGGTGCCAGTTTGGCTGCTCTTTGCTGCTGTTGTCTGTTAGACACCTTCTTCTAATTCTATGAAAGCTTAATTAAGCTGTGGGAAGGAGCAAGCTAATGGAGTCTCACCTATGAGCTTTTATTTATGCATCCCTAGTTTTTTCTTAGGAGGAAGAAATCAAAGGTCTTTGTTATCTTTATTTTTCTTTATTTTATTATTTCTTATGGATATGAAATTTGGGTTCTGATTGTATCCGAATTTAATCCTTTTTTTTTAAAATTTTATTTAGTAGTATGTTTATGTATGTCATTCTGTACAAAAATTCTTAAATAAGATGTGATAATAAGATGGAGCGTTATATATCATGTGGGCATTCAATGGATAACTGTATTATTTACATTGAATTCATGAGTTTAAATTTTAATTTGTGGTTCACTAATTTAAAGTGCATAAGATGTTGTTATTATTATTTTTTTAGAAATTTTTAAAATCTCTTTTTTTAAAGTTTTTTTAAAAGTTTTCTTATACATGTATGATCTTAAATTACACCCTTGGAAATTGGAATGTTACAATTATTTAGGAGGTCACTGAATAAATAAATCTTGAACTCAACAAAAAATTTTTTTTTAACCCTGCACCTATAAAACTTTTCACTCATTGTGAGTGAACAAGTACAATTTTTTTTTTTTGGTACAAATTTTAAACCCTGCACCTATAATATTGTTCACTTACAGGAAATGACCCAGCGTGGTTCATTAATTTTACTATTTTTCATTCTTCCAAGATAGAGTTGTAGGTTGAGAAATTTTTCATTGTAAAATTACAATCCATGATATATCATTTTGGGCATATATGACATATCTAAATTACTCTATATGTTAATCCGTCCCACCTGATAAATTCTTAGAGAATCGTTAAATCACTGTAGCTGATGGATGTAGTTGGTATATTTTGTATCTATATGTTCAATATTTTTCACCTCTATAAAAAAAATCAGAAATTTTCTTTTTCAATATATTTGTTTATAATTATTAGGTCAGAAAAACGGTTTCTCACTAAAAAGAAATTATAATGCATGTCAAATACAGTCCATGGGTGACCCGTAATTCCACTCGTGATCATGATTATCCAACCGGAATTGATCCATCTATATTTATGGGAATTCAAAATTATTCTTATCCCAAAATTTTCATAAGATAGAGATTGATTCTCAAAATAGAAATTAATAATTTATATTATTTCAATAGTTATTCTTTGATGTGAGAAAAGACATACATAACAAAACACACACACACACATATATATATATATATCAATATAGAATAAATGTCTCATAAAAGAGTAGAACTTTATTACCAATGATTTTTTGTTAAATAAAAATTTGATCTCAAAATTACTGGCTTAAACTTCAAGTGATATAAACATCTGCTACTTGAATTACCCCTTTAATTTACATCAGAAGTGAAGAAGAAAAGTACAATAAAATAGAGAAAGAAAAATAAAATGAGGTAAAAGTCTGTTCAGGCTGAAAACACTGTCTGGCATCTCAGGCCTGACCAGAAGATCTGGTGGTGTGACAACTCCTATGGGGTGTCGTGATCGAGTTCGCCAGGAGAATTTGATGCTCTTGCGCTGAGAAAGTCAAGGGAGCGCTTGATTTTCTGTGATGCTTCATTGAGTGTTTGTTGATGTCTATCCGCTGCTGTTGGGAACCATGAAAGAAGCATATTAGCAATTTTAAAAATTATTATGTTTAAATGTGGTAAAGCAGTCTGTTGAAAGATACGAGAGTTCCTTTCAAGCCAAATATTCCATAAAATTGCACGGAAAATGAAGTCCCAGAGTGGTCGGAGTCGAGGTGCAAGGGACAGAATCCAGGAGGTCCACAAGAGCGAGATGATTTGTGGGAGAGAAGATGAATCTAAGGATTGAGTAAAGAATGCCTAGATGCTTTTGGAGAATTCGCAATCGATGAAAAGATGTTAAATGTTCTCGGAACCGTTGTGACAGAGGACACAGGTGTCAGTGAAATTTTGAAAATTACAACCTTTCTTGAATAAGCTAGAGAGAGTGAGGATCTTGTCTTCTCCAGCTAGCCAGCAGAGAGTGATTTTGCTAGGGTTACGACTCTTCCAAAAAAAGGGTACAGTGGACTGCAGGTTCCACCAAAAAAAGGGGTACACTAGCAAAATACTTTGCTAAATAGAACCACCAATTTTATCCACTTTTATCAAAAAAAAATAAAAAAAAATAGAACCACCAAACCATCCAAATATAAAATAAAAACATTTTTTTTAATATATGATTTTTATTAAATAGAATTATTTAAAACACTATTAAGTAAAATACATACAAGTGAAGACCCACTAAATGGCTTCGAGAAAAGAAAATTTAACAAGATTGGGTCATCCGCACTCCAGAGGGATAGGGTCCTTTCTATGTGAAAGGATCAACACATAATAGCTTCGAGGTGCTTGAACACTTAACCTGCATCAAATAATAAAATAAATAAATAAATAAATAAATAAAAAGAAAAACAATGTCTAAATTAAATTAGTATAAACATGGTGTTTATTTTTAAAACTTTTTCTTTTTTTCAAATGGCAACAAACGCCTCCTCACAAAGAGATGTTAAAAGAACAAACAGATACAATATTGCACCATTTACACTGGCTTAATGACTCCCTAGAGATTTATCATATGGGGCGAATTAACATGCACGGTAATTAAGGTCGGCCACATGCGTCCAATATAATATATCAAAGATCATAACCCCATATTAATAAATATTAATAAATCTCCCCTGCCTTACAACTCTAGAGTGGAGAATATAACTCCACTCACAAAGGACCCAATAAACATTGGACGAACAATATTTGATATAGTTTTTCTACAATATGTATGTATTATTTTGTACAATATAATATTACAACACAAAAGATTCGATCTTGCACCACCCATCTACCACTCAAGGTAACTTCCTATAGGCTATGTAATATTATCTTCAAACCAAATATTCTATCAGATGGAAAAGACCATTATATCCCAACCCGTCCTAAATGGTTTGTCCGCTGTTAAAAGAACAAACAGTTGTACCAGAAATCTTGAATCATTTGAGGTCATGACAAAACCCAAAACTAAACAAAGCGATGCCAAATTTTTGACATGCAGGGCTGTCTAATACTAGATGAACCAAAAAAAATAACTATACAGAGAAGGCAAGGAAAATTAAAAGGCGTTTGTGTTACATGATTAAAAAGCAATTTGGGTTAAAAACAAAAATTGAAGGAAAGAATAATGTTCATCAAGAATTCTGACACAAAACAGGTAGGAAAAAAAATGTTCATGAAAATTATCACAAGTACTTGAAGAGGAGAAACAAAACTAGATAGTAGAATACATTTTATTCCACACTTTGCATTATCTAGCAACAAATGTGCTAGCAAAACGTAAGTGCTAAATATTGCGTATGTTATGCATGTTTCATTTGGTAAAACACAAACAACACATAAAGATAGTTTAAAAGAGGATTACTGAAAAAATATATAAATAAATTAATACCTATTTTCTATGCCCAAAGACGTCGACTGTGATTCCGCCCAGTTCTGGCTGCAGCTCCTTCACATAATATTTTGATCCACGAGAAAAGTTTATTCTTTCTCTTCTCTCCTTCGGGATGTGCTCAATCGAACATTCTCTAAATCCCCGCCTCACAAACCTGTCACAATATTTTGTTGTTTCACATTTGATCAATGAGGAAAATAGGAATAATAATATGGTCAAAATATTTGCATGCTCAGGCAGTAGAGCGTGTAGCAAAGAGAGAAGGAATTATACAATTGTAATAAATATAAGTTACCGCCAACTTCTAATAAAACATAAATTGAAATGGAATGGCAGAGATTCTTCAATGTATCATCTGCCAACTGGCTAAAAACATTTGGACATGCTCAAAAGAAAACAAGTATTACAAAACAATTTCATGATATATAGGATATTTCCTTAAACAGATAACTGTTGTGTGTTCCTTCATTATCCTTCAGTCTTCCCTGAAAGGCAATGAATTTTACCAATATCTAGTAATAAATCAATAATTTTTTGAGACATGCATCACTGACATTACCAAATCCCTGTTAAAAGGGTGAAGGAAAGAAGGCATGAAATTTTGACTAGTAAATAATAGCACAGTTCAAGAGAAATATAAAAGTAACTGAGGATTATGGTAGAAACAAATTGTATGAATTGACAAATAAACTGAATCTAGAACTTGTAGAAAAACTAGTCTCATCACTTAAAACTTCAAGATCAAGCAGCATACCAATCTGCAGTTCGAGTTGTAAGCAAGAAAAGTTTCTCCAAGCCAAGGGATGATGCCTTCTTCTCCATATAATCTGGCACATAATAATTGGATTTACGTGCATAAAAGGAAACATCTATCTTAGTGAAACTGTACTGTGGTTTATTCCCATTTCTAAAAAATGATTAAAGAAAAAAGAATCGCAAGTGCAAATTCTAAACAAGGGCAAACTGACGGAAACAACACCAAATATATATCAATGTTTACACAAAAAGAGAACTAAATGCAAAAAATTCAGTGCATAATAGTAATAATTTTTCATAAGTTCAAGTGATGGAAATAGTTCTGAAGTATGAATACATTTTTACAAACTCAATGTAGAAGCTATAACAATATGTTTATGGTGATGAATACTAAACTTCATCACTGCATTGATCACTCTAATTATAATACAGGAATATGTTAATCCAATTGTCTGGCATTCCTAGACCACAGCCTCTTCCATACCTATTTGCAGCAATGCCAGTAAAATAATGGTCCATCTCAAGGTACTGCCTATACCAGTACATCAGAGGAATCTCAAGGTACTGCCTACATCAGTACAGAAAGTAAAACATTATTTAACTGTCAGGTCTTTATCTGGCACATCATTCAGAATAGTTACATTGTTTTAGTGATATCATTCAAAGGCCACAAATTGTCTACGGCATTTTCAAGTTAGGATAAACCTGAAACTAACCTGTATATGTTCTTGATGTTGAACCTTGCACTAGTATCAAGTAAACTGAGTACCAATTGATGTGGTGTATTCAGCACAGATCATAGGCCCTTCCCAAGTCATTGAGACAGGGAAGGTTCAAATGTTGAAGGTGCGAATAAAATCATCATATAAAAGGCCGCATTTACTGGAGTGAATGGTCGAAGAAACTGTATAAAATGGTACATGCATATGCATAGATAAATTTGAGTTCACACAATACCATGTTTGATCTGGATAAATTTAAGGCCATAAAATCAAACACTGCATGAGGAATTGTGTCAATGCAGCAATGACAGGATTAAAGCTATGTATGTGTTAGCTTAAAGTCATCATTAGGATCATCATTGCAATAGCGATAAAAAGTTTGCTGACCACTATCATGTTAATTAGCATACCAAGTAATTTGTCTCCTTGCCCATTCCCACGGCATTCAGGAGATACAGCAATAGCAGCAATTTCACCACACTTCTCCTTTAAGTAAGGAAAGAGAGCTGCACAGGCAATGATGGAACCATCTCTTTCCACAACTATGAAAGAATCTAATGTTTGAAGAAGCTGAAACCACAATAGCATTTTAAAATCAAGTAGTTACTTCCCCATGCTAAGTTAGAGACACAAGGAAGTTAATATAATAAACGCTAAGCATTTGTCTAGGAGATGAAAACAGGTACATGGAAACAGAAGCAAATTTGAGAAAAG
Organism: Dioscorea cayenensis subsp. rotundata; assembly: GCF_009730915.1. Taxonomy (NCBI): domain Eukaryota; kingdom Viridiplantae; phylum Streptophyta; class Magnoliopsida; order Dioscoreales; family Dioscoreaceae; genus Dioscorea; species Dioscorea cayenensis. The sequence goes on from NC_052483.1 coordinate 2,595,956, forward strand.
AAAATGTAGTGGTGCAGACCTCTTCATCAGTCCTTTGAACCAATGTACCATAAGCCTCTAACGGTTGAATAACCTGTCTTATACCAGAAAGATCTGTCACTGTAGCCATCCGAGTTCCCTCATAAACATCACTGAAATGAATTATAAAACAATACAATCGTAACTTATGAGTTCTTAGTACTTGGAACCTACTCCTGAGTAGTTTTTCCAAGAAACTCACTAACTGGGGAGGAAACAGATTTAGCATTCATTGCTCAAGTTTTTAATAACTTGACATAAGCTATAACTACTGAAAGGAAATTATTAGGATATGATCAGCAGAAGTCATGTCCAAAGCAAATTACTATGCATAAATACAAATAAACAAAATGTGAGTTTTGAACTTCTCTTTAATAAACCCCAACAGGAAAGGACCAAAACTAGTAACTTATATCTTGAGCTCACAAAGAGAGGTCTCAAATTTGTAATCTCTTACCTGAAAGGGCTCCTCTGCCTTAGAGCTACCTTAACCCTTAAGTGAACTGAACAAACATGAATTGATAAATGGAATATATATATATATATATATCTTAATCAGAAAAGGAGATTTATTACCTAGCAACCATTGTCCCAACTCCATCTCTTGTAAATAATTCAAGAAGCAAAGCCCCACATTGGGTGCCATCCAGTAGATGGACTCTTTGAACTCCACCCTGCCCAGGAAAAAAAATTCAATGCCAGAAAGCCAATGTAAAGATCTACAAATTAGAAACTGAGCTACAGATTGAAGATTGTTCTTCCAATCATTTATGAAGAACTTTTCATATTACTAAATTCATCTGCACAAAATAAAGTTAAAATGAATTGCCAAATCCCGGCTATTTGCTAAGACAAGTCGTTCCTAGTAAGATCTAAATTTGTCATGAAATTTGTTATATTGAGAATACAACAAAATATCATAAAAATGCCCACATAAATAATATGAACCAAGATTCAATACAGAGTTGCTTGTTCTCATGACAAGGTTAGTCCCTCCAAATTTCATGCCTTTCCAATTTTTGAAACATCAACTCACAAAATGATATCTTTAACTAATATCTAAAAATTCAAAAATTCAGCTGGAAAACATGCTAACGCAATAAAATTACTCTAAGAGAGAAAAGAATACAGAAAATCATCACATAGGATCAGAAGTCTGATCACAAGAGATCAGCAATAGATCAGTCCTTTTAAGTTATAAAATGTATATTCTTTGTTAAATTAATATAGAATCTCACAACAACTTCATACGTAATAAAATAAAACACACACATGAACAGTTAAGGATGCAGCTGGAAAATAATCAAAGATGAATTATCATGAAAGTGCTGCAAAACAATGAGGTAATCAGAAATAAGAAACTACAGTGCTACATACTCTGCAAACAAATGCCGCAGCAGCTAATTCTGAAAGGTAGCCATTTAATCTACTCAACCTTTCTTCACCTCCGATAGCAAATCCCTGTTCACTTGCCCATAGACCATTTCCATTGTCGAAACCAACACCATTCTGAAATGTAATGTACACCTTCTTACTGAAACTTTTCCCATTCCAAGGAGGTTCACTAGTTCCATTTGCATCTGGATGATCCGAATAACTGAAATCTTCTTCATAAACAGCTTTTACATAATTTGCAGCTATTTCACTCTGTTTAGCTCGGTTTCTGATCAACAAATCTGCATCTTCAAGAGTCATGAAACGAATATGACGTCCTTGTTCATCTAAAATCTGACCATCCACAATGCAGATAAGTTTATCTGCCTTGACAGCTAAGGCACAGGCAGTAGCAACTTCATATGTACTGCAATTCACCAATATAAAGAAGTTCAGAAGACAAGTGTTGAAATTTTGAACAATCTAGGAAATGGAAAAGCATTAAAAATTGATTAACTCTTCAGATGCCTTATGTTTATGCCCAACATGTTGGGCTTGTGTCCTAGCTATGAAAGTTAACTTAAATGTGAAAGAAAAGTCCTTGCACCATACATGAACAACAGTAGACAAACAACCACATGACCGTCGTGCTGCACTTCATATAAATATGCTCATAGAGTCAAAGATGAGCTACGATGGCCCAGCCTGAGTGGAACTGTGCACAACACTGCATGTGTACACATTCAGAAATTCATTTCTGAAACAAGGATTTGGCTTAATCAAATTTTGTGTATTAGAATTGTATTTTTATCATTATTCTATTAGCAACTTTCCTGCTGAGCCCTCATGTTGAAGTGCATATTGTGTATATTAAATCCTTGTATTAGAGTAACTAATAATCCCACATCAGCTAATTTGGAAAATATGAATTTGGATATATAAGCAGGAGTAGTTCATTCTACCAACTAAAGTTATTGGGTTGAATTGGACCCAAACACCATGTTTGGTTCGCATCTAACATGATATCTTGATTTGTTTGGTTTGCTTGCAACGTGGCTCGTTAAAATAGACTAGCGCAGGGGCACAAATTAGAGTAACTAACAGTCCACAGCGATGAATTTAGAAAATACAGATTTAAATATATATATATATATATAAGCCTAGGTCTCCCATCCTATCAATTTAAGATTTTGGGTTTAATCTTGGGCCTAATTGGTTCGCATCTAACAATCTAGCACTCTAGACAGTCGTATCAAATGATAATCATTACATTTACCTCCATTTATTATCATATTCAATTTTTTGTATCACCAACATTGTCTTCTCCCAAATGTAAGATGGCAAGTGAATATTAGGATAACCAACTGGAAATATTAGGTGGGATGAATATTCGGATTGTAGGAGGATATCATGGTTGGTATTGTAGCCTAACTGTAGAAGATTTGCACGCTCCATTGTAGCATAATCATAGGAGATTTGCATCCTTTATTATAGCAAATTATAAGATATTTGCATGCAGCTCCTTTCCTGTAAAAGAAGGGTAGCCCTATGTTGTTAGGGAAGTCTTTCAAATTTCAAAAAATATTAGAGCTGTTGCAGTTTCATCTTAAATTGTTCTCTTTTCAAGGGACAAGTTCCTCTTGAGTTTATACATTGGAAATCTTGACAAAGGCTTCCAACAGTCAACTTCTCAACTGTAATAAATTATTAAATATCTTTGTCTATGAAAATTACACTTCCAGTTCTAGTTCAATCATAACCTACACATACAAGTTGCAACCACAACAAAACCTAAATATTATGGCTGTTAATATCAGTATCATACAAGTGAGCAATATCTTGTTTCTTTTCCTTTTCATCCACCATCAATGGACTCTCCATTGAAATCTCACTCAAAAAGGTTAACCATACTTTCATGGGTGGGTGTCCTTAAGCACATGCACCTCCCGATCCAATATTATCTCTTTGGCTTAACTATCACTTAAGCAATATAATTCTGCACATTACAGTCAAGTTCGCGCCAAATCTTGCACATCTTTCTTGTGTGTATGCTAAAGGGTCACTAAATAAATTCCTTGGTAATTTCTATGAGCCAAAAAAAAAATCCAAAATCTTAAGCAAATCCATGATGTAAAAATTGTTGGAGCTCAATAAATAATAAATCTGTATATGAACAGGGTTTTTTAAAGGAAAATTTGATTATTTACTTAGTTTTGAGGGAATCGAGTTATTTGCCAAAATGACCCAAGAGCTGCTCCATAAAGACACAGTCAAGTTCTAAAAAATCTGTGAGGTCTTTCAAAAACCATTTGATTTCAAACAGTGCAGGTTAATCTAAAGCTAAATAGTCTTCAAAAAGCCACTTAGCTCTAAAGCAGCAACCTCTATTCCGTTTAAAGCTACATAGTATTTGAGAGGATGTTTGACTTTAAACTCTAGACATCTGAAACTAAAAGGTCTTTCAAAGGCCATTAAGCATTAGAGTAAGTTCTCTGAGGTTAAACGATTTCTTGTTTAAAGATAAATGGCCTTTCAAAAGCCATTTAGTTTTATCAGCACCTGACTTGTGTTGACTAGGCAGCCCCATGCCATTTTGATGAATAAGTTGTCCATAGTGTCAAAGGGATTAGTTGTCCATTCAAAGTTAGCAAATTTTATGCAGCATATAAAGCCAGCAGAATATATGTAAATATTTTACTTTCCTGATTAAGATATATTAGCTGTTTTAAAGGCTAAAAATCTGTAATTTAGCTATATCCTAGGGCTAAAATTAGCTTGTATTCTTGTTATGTAATGACAATTCTCCACCACAAGAAAACACTTTTTTCCTCAAAAATCTCTAAGTTTGTCATGGTATCAAAGCTACAATTATGATCTGTCCTGTCCAATTATCCATTTCATCCTAGTTCAGTCCCTTGTTCCAATTTGCTCTTGATCAAGTTCTCTCAACCTCATGTCTTCAGACAAGTATGATGCTTTCTTGGTTCGCTTTAATGGCAAAAACTACTCATGTTGGGCATTCCACTTCCAAATTTTTGTCAAAAGGAAGGACTTATGGAGCTATGTTGATGGCAGCACTCCTGTTCCAGACAAAAACAAAGACAAGATTAAGCATGCCAAGTAGTAGGTCAAGGATGCTCAAATCATGCCATGGATTCTAGGATTTGTTAAATCCAACATTGTCTTGAATCTTCGGCCTTTCAAGACTTGAGCCGAAATGTGGACTCATGTTAAGAAACTCTACAGTCAGCATACCACTGCTCATCGATTTCAACTGGAGCATGGCTTAGCGACTCTTCAACAGGATAGTCTCTCCACCTCTAAATTTTACTCTTGCATGAATCTTTGGGCTGAATATACTAAAATAATTTTTATGCTACCATATCACATCTAACCTTATGAATCAAGGCCTTGTCCCTTCTTTAGAAGCATGTCTCAACTATTTGTTTCGGGAAGAGCAGTGCCTTCTCACTCAAAACACCCTGAAAGAACAAAGATTTGCTTTTTCCCTGAGTCTTATGCAGCGCACGATCAACCGAGAGGTAAGAATATTGGCTCCGTTCAGTGTTTTTGTTGCAGAGAATTTGGGCATTACGTTTCAAATTGTTCCAAAAAATTCCACAAATACTGCAAAAAAAATGGCCATATTATCAAGGAATGTCCTATTTGACCTCCTAAGAAATCTGAGATAGCATATACAACTTCAGTTATGCCTTCAAGTACTAGTGGTTCTGTGAATGCAGCAACAACATGAAATGCTCCCACTTCTATTCAACATGTGACCCCTGAAATGACTCAACAAATGATCATTCCTTATTCTCCACTTTAGGACTGTTGGATAAATTTTTCCTACATCACCTACTTGGTACTTCGATTTTGGAGCTTATATTTCATGTGACAAATAATGCTCGTTTTCTTACCAATACTACAAACATTCTGGAAATCTTAAGATTCATACCACTAATGGAAGCCATTTACCTATCACAGCCACTGGTGATATTCCTCCTCTCTACCTGATGTCATTGTTTCTCCTGGCCTTACCACTAATCTTATTTCCATCGGTCAATTGGTTGATAACAATTACAATGTGGCAATTTTCTAAGTCTGGTTGTGTTGTGCAGGATTAACAATCAAGAAGGATGATTGCGAGGAGGCCTAAAATCAGACGCCTTGTTCCTATCCAATTTCCTTTTTCTTCATGTCTCCCATTGCCTTTTGTCACTTGCAATTCTACTCATATTGATTACCAAGCATGGCATAAAGGTCTCGAACATCCAAACAACTTTTTTTTTATTTGCTAAAATCTAGTTTACTTGGGAATAAACGGTCACATTCTCATAGTGTTATTCAATTTGACTGCAATTATTGTAAACTAGGCAAAAGGAAAACTTTACCATTTCCCACTCATACACTAAATGAAGTTCATCCGTTTGATTTGATAAATAGCGATGTGTGAGTTATGGCACCAGTTACTTCTCATGCTAATTACAAATACTTTATTACTTTTATTGATGACTATAGTCGTTTCACGTGAATTTATTTCTTGCATTCTAAAAATGAAATATTTTCAGTTTTCAAGCTTTTCATGCGTATATTCAGACCTAGTTTTCTGCGAAGATTAAAATTCTTCACTCAGACAATAGGGGGTGAATGTCTCATTTGTTTCAAGAACTTTTGCAAGCTAATGGCATAATCTCTCAAAGGTCTTGTCTTTCAACTCCTCAACAAAATGGGGTGGCTAAAAGAAAGAACTGTCATCTTCTCGATGTTGTTCATACCCTTTTATTAGAGTCATTTGTGCCCTCGAAGTTCTGGTGTGAAGCTCTCTCCACTGCAACACACCTTAATAGAATACCCTTTCCCTCGTTGAACCATGTCTCTCCTTCCACTCAGTTATTTGGTCATACTCCAAATTATTCTAATCTCCATACTTTTGGTTGTATATGTTATGTACATCTTCCTTAACATGAATGCACAAAACTCATGGCTCAATTAGTCAATTGTGTTTTTCTAGGATACTCTACACACCAAAAGGGTTTTCTTTGTTATGATCTTAATCTGCATCATATTGGGGTTTCTAGAAATGTGATATTTCTAGAAAATCAGTATTTTTTTCAACTTACCAAGATCACACTTTTCCTTCATTTTCTATTGTTCCCTTGTTTACTAACTCTTCTACAAATTCCTCATCTCCTAAACTACTCTTGGTGTATCATAGACACGCCATGTCATGTCAAATCAAACTACCACACCTCCAGAGGCCCTTTAAGCTAATTCCTTTGCTGCTAATCCCGTTCCAACAACTGCACCTGCCACCCGTAAACATAGTACTCAAGTTAGTCAACCCCCGGACAAATATGATTTTCCTAATCATGTATCCTTGACAATCACCTTGTCCTCTATTTCTATTCCCTCACCTTATAAACAAGCAATGGAGCATTAGGAAATGAATTGAAACAAAAAGTTCTTGCACTTGAAGAAAACCGAACTTGAGATGTTGTAGCACGTGTGAAACCTCTAGGCAATAAGTTTGTATTTTCTATCAAACTTCGCTCTAATGGATCATTAAGCATTATAAAGCTCGATTAGTGGTGCTTAGGAACAAGCAAGAATACAGTATAGATTATGATGAGACTTTCGCACCAGTAGCTAAGATGACCACTGTGCGAACCATATTAGCCCTTACTATATCTCAATCATGGCCTTTACTTCAAATAGACATTAAGAATGCATTCTTACATGGTAATCTCAAGAAAGAAGTTTACATAAAACTTCCCTTTGGAATGCCCACTTCTTTACCTATTCACCTAATGATGTTTGCAAACTAAAAAGCTTTTTATATGGTTTAAAACAGACATCAAGAGTATGGTTTAAAAGTTTTGATCCGCTTTTCTTGGTTTTTCATACACGTGGAGCCACTATGACTCTTTCTTCAAAGGACATCTAAGGGTATAGTAATACTTTTTGTTTACGTGGACAAGATAGTTATCATTGGTTCTTATATACAAGCCATCACTCAGATTCAGAAATTGTTACATTCTACTTTCCACATGAAAGACCTTGGTCAGCTCATTTACTTCTTAGGGGGTTAGAGGTACATCATTGGCCTCAAGGCATCTTCTTGGATCAACACAAATATATACAAGATTTGGCAAAGTTAGCATGACTCACAGGTACTAAGTCTATTGAAACCCCAATGGAAGTTGATATGAAATATCAATGAGACAAAGGAGAGCTTCTTGAGGATTGTACTTTATATCGGAAACTGGTTGGTAGTCTTATCTATCTAACCATCAGTCGACCAGATATCTCTTATGCTGTCCATACAGTAAGAAAATTCATGCAATTTCCTAAGCACCTCCACCTAATCATGGCCTATTCTTCCCTATTGGTCCTTCACTCAAACTACAAGCCAACAGTAATGCAAATTAGGTTGGCTGCCCAAACACCAGAAATTTACTACCATATGGTGTATGTTTTTTGGTGATGCTCTTATCTCATGGAAATGCAAAAAACTAAACTACATCTCTAAGTCATCCACTGAGGCAGAGTATCGCACCATGTCTGATGCTTGTTCTGAGATTATTTAATTGTGTGATCTTCTCACAAAACTTAGTTTCTCCCAAATCCAACCAACTCCATTACATGCTGACAACACCACTGCCATCCAAATTGCTGCCAACCCTGTCTACCACAAAGTACAAACATATAAAAACACATCAAAGTTGACTGCCACTCCATTAAAGAAGCCTACGACCACCAGGTTATCACCCTCCCACATATCTCCACCACTTAACAGAGTAAGGATATCTTCACCAAATCCATGACATGTTAACGCCATAATTTCCTTGTTGCCAAATTGATGCTAGTGGATTTACCAGCATCAATTTGAAGGAGGGATGTTAAAGATATTAGTTGTCCATTTAAAGTTAGCAAATTTTATGCAACATATAATAAAGCCAGCAAAATGTATGTAAATATTTTACTTTCCTGATTAGGATACATTAGATGTTTTAAAGGCTAAAGATATGTAATTTAGTTGTATTCTAGGGCTAAAAATCAGCTTGTATTCTTGTTATATAATGACAATTCTCCACCAAGAGAAAACACACTTTTTCTCAAAAATCTCTAAATTTGTCACATGGGACCAGGAAAACAATTAAATAATTACACGAAGTTTTCCGAGAAGTAAAAACTACATATATGAAAAGGTGTCTGCATAAATCATGTATCTAAAGACATGGAGATTTGACCTTAAGCCATGAAAATCTTCACGCAACTTCTAAATAAAGTCAAGTAATCAAGCTTGTAACAACATAGATCAAATACTTTAGAAACTCAACATTTATACTTGAAGCGATTGGTATAAGAACTTACCAATGTATATGGGTGGCTATCACATAAAGCTAAGTATCCTGATTGTTCAAATTAAAATATGCTAATTAATTTTTAAGACATCTCCAAAGGGAGAAGAAGACAGATCCACTATAGAATTGAGGAGATCACTCCAAGTAATAAATCCATTTGGAAGAGCTAATAAGCATACTTGCAGTTTAAAACCTCTCCAGTGCTTGAATAACCCAGGTTGCTTATTATGACTATGCAGTCTTTATCAAGCTGCTCTCGTATTCGTGAAACAGCTATTTTTTTAACTTCTCCAGTTTCTCCAAAATCAATACCTTTGACAACTCCTCTTCTCTGCCATGGAGAAGTAAGAAGCATTTAAGCAGCACATAAGCAGATTAAGCATCAATTAAATGCTTATGCAGCCATATTAACAAGAAACATTTTAAATGATAAATATTAAAATGAGAGACCACAAACTAAATGTTAGCAAGACATTAAGCCAGTTAGACATAACTCTTAGGAAGCTTCTAATCAATTTTAATAAATAGATAAAAATAAATGTAGGCCAAAGTAACCTCTTAAAATTGAAAAAATGTGTGGACTGTGCCTAAGATTCAGAATGTGGTGATGTTAATGACTTATCCCTGAGTTGATAATCTTGTTAAACATACATCATTCCAGCATCACTCAAAGAGAATGGAAGATTTGTCACCTTAGCTGAAAGATAGTTGCCACTTTCAACACTAACACCGAGTTCATGCCAACGACTATTATCACCATGACGGCGAAGATTCAAAATACAAGGTCCAGGAGAAAGCTTTGCCTCCATCGCAACACGGGCTCTCCCAGATGCTTCCATAGATGCCTCTAGTGCATCAGAATCGGTGATTCTATATCGGCCAACATACTTGACCTTGCTTCCTGTAAAAACCAACACTTACTAAAAAATAAGAGCACAGAGGTGAATTAAGAATAAACAGATATTTGTAGAAGTACTAACACTTTAAGAACTAAAAGGTAACCAGTGAACATCTTTGAATAATCCATTTTGTCTATATCATGGCACAATTGTCTTGGGCAACGAGACCTTGACCGAATCTTCAGAATATTATAGATAGACTTTTTCCCAGTGTACAAATTGTTTGAGTGAAATAATGCAATAATTTTGGTGTTAAGATGGAATCTTGGCCTTTGCACTGACCTCTTTCTTTCAGGAGCTTATCAATTAGGACGTGAGTCGCTGGTACAAGGATAAACTTGATACCAAGGCCATGAAGCAGTGAAATGTCCTGCATACAGATGTATAAATCATAAATGATAATAACCAAAAATAGCACTCATAACATGTCAAGCTCTTAAAAGACAAGGGATTGGTGTATTACCATACATACAATTTTTAATTCTCAAAGAAGAAAATGAACTCAAAAAGAACTCAATTTTTTAAAAAACAAAAAATTGTGAAAATGTAAAGGTTCTAATAGACAAAAATTGCTAAGAGGAGCTTATGTTGGAAAATATTAAGAGGACCATCATACTGTATATGGATGGCATCGAGATTAGTTAATCACATGACAACGTAGGCTGAGTGTACAATTAATAAGTTAAAACTTATTCCCTCTGTCGCAATTTATCTATCCATTTCTAGAAACTTTCTTTGTCCCAAGTGCATATATTAATGGAGTATTACAAACTCATGCCTTTTTTTCACTTCCAAGAAAAAATCAATGTGCATGAAAATAGAATGCAATTAATAAAAAAGACTAAAGCAAAAATTGAATAGAAAGAGAAGGGGGAGAGAGAATTAGTGGACGGAGAGTGAGAAATGGGTAAAATAGGAAAACAAGGTAAATGTGAATGAAATTCCCAAATCTAACCATTTTTCTTGTTCTTTGTAAAACGGTTGAGATGGACATAAAAAATGGAACGGAGGGAGTATTATGCATTCATCCTAATATTTTCTAAGAAAAGAGCTTCTCTTTGAATTCTTGTCCAATTATAATTAAAACAAAAGGAGATAACAATTCTATGAGGATTTCCCTCTAAGAAAATGTTAAGAGGGTCCTCGTACCATATCATACGCAGGTCACTTTGGAATTAATGAGCTGCATAATAAATTTTTAACATTCAAATTTTAATTCAATTATACAATTACTATGTATTTATCATGTAATTTACTACCTCAAAGCAGCCCATATTCTGATGATGAACGTCTTCTTGAAATTTTTGTCCAAACAAGATTTTTTTTTTTTTTAACTGTTCCTCTAAAATCATAGCTTCATGGGAGAGAAAAATAACATATACAGGACAAAGACAACAAGCAAGCCCCTAAATCATCACCCCTTTGCAGTAACTTTCATAAATTTCCAGGAATTATTCAAGCTCATCTTAACTGTAATATCTCATGCAAGTCTGTTCTTAACACCCCAATTTCAAGACATGCTGGTATTGAAAAAACCAGCCAGAACCGAAAAAGGCAACCTTTTTATCGTTATTAAAAATAAGCCAAAAGAATTTACCAAAGAGTCAATGCAAGTCAATACACGGCCCACAATTTCTATGTATTCAATGCTCTTAACAATAGAAATTATAAAATAAATTGCCTTTAAAATCACAAATATAAAGGCTTATGCATCTCAATTCCATACCTTGCTTCAAAAAAACACTCTCAATTCTCAACCCAATTCCCAAAACTTCTCCAACACAACAACCATAAAAAATCCAGATAAACAACCCCCAAAAATTATATATATATATATATATCTGTGTGTGTGTGTGTGTGTGTGTGTAACTACTACCTGAAGGATGCTATCAAAATGAGGGCTATCCACGATCTCTCCAGAGATCACCACCACAAATGTGCTTCCCCGATGACCTCTAATGTACGGCCAGGCCTGCCGAAACCACGCAACGAACTGCTTGTTCTCCGATGAGGAATAACCAGCGGAAACACTCTCCCGAACAGCATCATCCAAAGCACACCCAATCGATCGCCTTCCAAGCCGCACACCGCATCGCGCGAGGGGAAAAAGAGGCATCAACGAGACCGGGAATCGAGAGTCAAGCTGGGGAATCGAGATCCCTCCCCGAGAAGGGCCGGCGATCAAGAACGGCGCCAACGATGAGGCCATGGCGGCGGAGCCCTAGAGGCGCGAGGTGCTAATTGGCGGGAAGGCGACAAAAGAAATAGAAAGCGCGATGCGGTGACAAGACAAGACAAGGATGGTGAGCTTTTTATATATATATATATGTAAAGGTCACTGTCTGGCTCGGCTCATTAATATCGGCTCATCTTGGCTCGACTCGGCTCCGCTTGTTCTTGTTTTGGGCTGGATCTTGAGGTCGGCTCGGCTCGGTTTGGCGAGCTCGTCATATGCTCATAAGCTGCGGCGAAACAACGTGGAGATAGGTTCGAAGATTTAGAATCTTTAGATATAAATCGAAGAAAATTGCATCATAGTCCTTGTTAAGATTAAATTTATGATTTAGTCCTTTTCTGTTTTGCAGAATTTTTTTTGGATGGCTTTTTTAATAAAAATTAAAAAAATTGTTATACTTTTAACTTTCTCACTTAATCAAAAAATCATTAGCTATTTTATATCAACCTGACAACTTACTTTTTCAATATTTTTGACTGAAATACCCATCCTTCATTGTATTAAAACGGAAACACAAAATAGTAAATAAAAACTAAGATATTAAATATGAAAAATAAATGTTAAACAAAATTGTTACATATTAAATGAAAATTTATATTTATGTGTAAGCACACAATGTTGAATAAAAAATATACTTAATAAACGAGAAGTACATTTCGTACGAAAGGAAAAATTATATTTTTAAATAAAATAAACTGAAGGCATGAGTTGTAGAGACTGAAAAATACGTAAACTGAAAAATAAGGGATTGTTTAGAAAATTGAAATGCCAAAATCCCAAGAGACTGCAGGAGATATTTGAAAAGTTGTAAAGATTAATAAAGATTTTTTTCTAAAAATTATAAACATATATACAATTTCGTAATAATAAAAAAATTTAAAATCTTATGTGGTACCTCATTTGTTTCCCATCAGACAGACTAATAAGGGTTTAACTCTCTCTTATTATAATAATTGAGAGTTATAATTTGTTTGTAATATAAAAAAAAAAATCTTATGTTCCAAATGCTTTATGTTTATTTTTCTGTCTTTTTTAAAATAAACATATATAAAATTTTTAATAAAAAATCAAGACAGAATTAGATTTTATCTCAAACCAAACTCTAGTGATTGATAGACAACTCACCCAATTTTGTCTTGTTTTGGCAGTTGTGGGGGACAAACAGGATTTTCATTTTTATTTTTTTATGATTGGAAAGTTGAATATGTTAAAGTTTCGTAATTATTAAGAATAATAATACCTTTAGCAGGATTTTATTGCTTTAATGTTTGATCATTCATGATGAAGAGAAAAGAATTTCTTGTTTTCATAACTCACTTGCTAAATTTACATAAATTTTTTTTAATTTTTTATGAATATAGAGAAGTAACATGGTAAGGGAAGACACATGTGAAAACCACAATGCAAGCTCTATAATACTGTGCTCTTATTTTATACAATTTAAAATTCAAACCCGCTTCCATAGCATAATACAAACACTTTACATATGAACCTAATGTTATATTATTAATAAATATAAAAAAAAAATTATTCTGTTTACTATCTATGTAACTTGTAACTTGTATCTTTGCTAAAAAAAATATATATTAGCAACGATAAATAATTATGAATCCTTGGATATTTTTTAATATTAATTTTGAATTTTTCACTTGTTAAAGTCCTTTTTTATACATGTGGGACGATGGGGCTTATTTCTTTATATATACAAATAAGACAGTGTCATATAATTTTCTAAATTATACTTCCATTTTTTCAAATTTATTCTTTTAGTCATTTACTTAAAATTGTAATCTTTTAGTCCCTCTATTATTTTTAAGTGAACCATATTAGTCTTCCTTAGGGTTAGAGTTTAGGGTTTATGGGGACTGACATAACTCACTTAAAAGTTATAGAGAGACTAAAATATTATAATTCGAAATAACAGACTAAAAGGGTAAATTTAAAAAAATAGAAGGACTGCTCAAGGAATTATACCTACATCCTCACATGCAAGGACGGAGCAACAATTTTGTTCAGGGGGCCAAAAGTTTTTTCAAAGAGAAGTAAAAAAATGGATGAAGCAAATATTAGATTTTTATAAATATTTTCCTAAAACTATATTTTTTTCAAATAGCATATATATATATATATATATATATATATATATATATACTAATTTTTATAAAATCAAGTTGTCAAACAATAAATTTTACAAAAAAAAAATTTGTTACTATACAACCAATTTATTAAATGTCAAAAAACTAAACAATAAAATTTTATAAATATGTTTGTCTAAAACTATAATATTTTAAAAAAAATCAACTCATCAAACAATAGACTTTTGTAAAAACTATATAAATAATTTCGTAAAATATTAAAGAACCAAACAATAAAATTTCACAAAAATTTTTTCTAAAAATATTGGTTTTTATATTATAACTTCATGTGTTAATTTTATATACATATTATTAAAAAAAAAATCAGGGGGCCATCGGCTCTTCGCCCACCTTTAGCTCCGCCCCTGTTTATATAAAAAAAAATTGGACTACAAACCCGCTCCGTTCCTGTTTATATAAAAAAAAATTGGACTACAAACCCACTTCCATACAGAGTATCTTATGCACGGCAAGACTCATCCTCCGTGGCGCCTTCCCCCAAATGTCTTACCTATGGGGAAGCCTAACGTTGGCTGGCCCAAATTTTCTATTTGTGTCAAAGCAACACGTTGAAAATGGAAATAATTGAAGATTTGAAGGAATATGCTGCATATATTCCATACCTTTCTTTATTATGTTTGATGGAATGTCTGAACAATTAATATACCACTTGAGCAAACAAGTTGTCCTACAAATCCGTACGAAAATCTCGCTTTCAAAATTATTATTAAAAAAAACAAAATTAAAGTAATTGGAAATCTTATAAAAAAAACAAATTAAATTATATATATATATATATATATATAAAAGGTTGAATCATCTACCATTGTAAATTTGAAATCTACGAATATTAGTATTAATTTTTAAAAGTGGTACAATAAAAAATGGGATACACAGCGATTTGATCTAAATCGTTTAATTAATTTGTGTATGAACAAATCTGAACCGTCCAGCCCTATTTATATTAGATCTATAGTAAATATTTATAAACAAAACCAAAGCTAATCAACTCAACTAAACCCATAATTAGATCTCACTGTAACACCCAGTGAAATTCCATTACCCATTTGCCCCCACTACAACTGCACTTGTGTGTATTTGTAAAAATGAAGAATTTATAATATTTAAAAAATATTTACTTATATATTAATATAAAAAAATTATTCGTTCAATATCTTTTTGTAGTTACAAATTAATATACAAATCTCATAAAAATATAAAAATCAGATCTATCCTTCTTTTTTTTTTTTCTCCTCAAAAAATGAATATAAATGGTAAATTGCAGTTTTTTTTAATAAAATTGTTTAGTTGATTTTTAATTATAGAGATATATAAAAACATTAAAAAAAATTACACTGGTGTACAAGCAAATACCATTTTTACATAAATAAAAGCAATTGCTCATTTTTTGGGGGCCTATATAAGCAAAGAAATCCTTTAAAAATAAATAAATAAGTAAAATAAAACTATTTGGAGTTCTCTGTTTAAAGCTTTACAAGTATGGGCAAATATAATTTGAGTGCATCAAGGCGGGATGATGTTAATACAATGAGAAAGTTTCGTTGGGGAATAAATAATAAAAAAATATATATCAAATTGTTCAATTTTCTATCTTTGATGCTTGCTTGTCGAACTAATGGAGTAAATAAAAAACCAATTTAAAAATGTGTGTATATATATACACCTTTAAATTGTTAAAATCACACCTGTATTATCTTTAAACTTTTCCTAAATACATGTCTAAGGATGACCTATGTTATTGTGTAAATACATGTATATGTCCGTATATGAGTATATAGGAAAAAAGGAGTTTTTTTTAATAAAAATTAAAAAAGATAAATCACATATATATTCAAATAAAACGAGTTGTAGGACTAATGGCTTCTAGGCCTATCAGTATTGAGTTCCTTATGTAAAGTATTTGTTTTAAAAAGTATTTGAGATGAAATCACAAAATTCTCACTTTTAGATAGTATAGGTGTATTAAGGTATTAAGCCCATATTTATGCATGTCCCTGACTTCTCTTGAATCGGGGTGCTTGTCTCCTATTTGTCAATACATATATAAGAATCTAAAATTTTCATAAATAAATGAGGGGAAAAATATGTCATAACTCTATTATATAATTTTTAATTAAATAATTGTCCATGCTAATATTTATCAAATATATGACATGCATGTTTATAGTAAATAAATAAATACAAACTTAAAAAAAATAATCACTGATGTTGGGCTGGAGTTCTTATAATATTGGAGGCCCATTGGGCTCCAGTGAATCAATAGCATGTTTTTCGAAGTGAACATATACGTGTTTTCTATAATATAAATTTTATATTAGATATAAAATTATTTTTATTAAATGGCCTTTCTTATAAATATAATAAATATTGTCATTTGTCAGTGAATACCGTAAATAGTGTAATTTGTCTACTTTATTAATAAATAAATAAATATAATTTTTTATAATGTTTATAACTTTACATGTTAGAAAAAAGATAAAATTATTCACTATGAGAGCTAGCTGTAAATGAATCAATGCATCCATAAAAAGTTCATTGGCTATATTAATCCAAGGCTTAGCTTAGCTCATTTATTAAGCTAAATAACTAATTCTTAAACCTGTTTTTGTACTCATCTAATAAATGAACATAGCTAAAACACACACCTTGGGCTTGTTAGATCTCTTATATAACTCGTTACTTTAAAACCTTAGTTATTATGTCTAATTAAACATCCTTTTGTCTATAAGTTGTAGTTAAATTTATTGTGGTTGAATAAGCGGAGTGCAAACTTTATAAATTTTTAATGAGTCAAGCCAGAGATTAACAAATAAAGCTTGAATTAAGCTCGACTGGTGCTCAGACTTGACTAAAATAGTGGCAACCTAAGCATGAAGAAGGTGAAGCTCATTTTTCCAAAAATACCTCACATATATATATAGACAAATGCGATAAGCACCAAATCAAATGACAAGTAAATATGAAGATGCACTAGTTACGGTGGCTTAAATGACCTCTTAAGGATATTTTTTAGTTTTAATTCACTTGCAATTTTTTTGAAATATTTTTCTTATATATTTTAACTTGAGGTTCCTATACATACATGCAAATGATTTCCTTATCATTTGGTTTTGGGGATTTTAGTTTTTTTAATAGAACTTTGGAAGGGATTAATAAGCAAAAAGAAGTTTTTATGACTTTTTTTTAAAGAGAATCGATGATTTTGTCTCTATCAAATAAAGAAGAGTTAACCGTGTTAAATGTTTTTTTTTTTCCTTTTTTTTATTAAGTATTATAAAAAAAAAATTGTCCTTATTTTGTAAGTATGGGACCCACAAGTTTTGTTTTAATTTTAAAAAATTATTATGATAAAAAATATTTTGCATGTGTTATTGGTATCAGTTTTTTTGTTACTTAGGGGCTGTTTGGTTTCTCGTAAGTAGATGTAATGTAATTTAATTTACAGGTAAATTCCAAACCTTGGTTACATTTGTTTTTTTTATAAAAGTTACCGCTCTTCACCCTCTCCTCAAACCCCTCCGGCACCGGCGACCCAATCATTCTAATGCACCAAATGAATCGAGTTCTCCTTCGCTCCAGTGTCTTCGTCAACGCCAAGCCCTGTTCGATTCCCGGCATGAACTGGCTTCGAAGCAAAAGTAGATGACAGCTGGCCAGAAAATCATCTAGCCACGTTGATAACTCCTCCAGCATCGCATCAACGATCATCTCATCTTTTATGAATTTCCACTACGGTGAGCCGGAGCTAGCGTGGTAGTAGTGGTAGAGAGAAGGGAGGTGAGAGAAAAGGAAGGAAAGGGAGACGGGGATGGAAGGAAAGGAGATGGGGGAGTGGGAGGGGAGAGGGAGGTCGATCCAGAGACGGTGAAGATGGAGATGAGAAGAATGTCAGTGCAATAAAAGACGAGATGGGGAACAATGATGTCTGTGGCGAGTCGGTGAGTCCAAGGGAGGAAGAAGTCGGAGATGACGGCGGTGGGGTGGTGAGATTGGGACATAGAAAGAGGTCCAGAATAACTAAAAAAAAATAAAATACATTTTAAATAGGTAAAATTTATTTTATTTAACTTAAATAAATAACTAAGTATTAGATTTAAATAGTTAAATTCAAGGATATTGAATAACTAATTTAAATAAATAAAATAGATTTTAAATAGATAAAATTCATTAACTTAAATCTATTTAAATAAATAAAATACGTTAAATTTAAATAATTAAAATAGATATAAAATGAAATATTAAAGATAAATATAAAATTTGGAAAAATGGGTAATCTCACCACTTATTTTATATGGTGATTTTAACCCATAATTTATTTCAAACCAAACACTTGAAAAATAAATACAGCATTTTCATTTACAGGTAACCCAACAATTATGATATAAGTTAAAATACAGTAATTTGACTTGCATGTAATTTAATTTACACTGTAATTTAAAATATGGGTAACCAAACAACGCTTAGAGTGTTTATTTCGGAGAAAACCTGAGATTAAACAACAAATCTCACGCAAGGCGATGGTACATGTACTTGTTAAACTTGTTTCGCATCCCTGCATGTTCTTGAATATCTTTATATAGGAGTGTTTGTTATCTATTTATAAAAAAATATAAACATATATATATATATATATAATTATATATAATTTAGATATATGTAATTTTTTTAAAATGATCACAAACGGTGGAATATAATTATACGCAGCGCATAACACGTCATATCGTATATGTCTTTCAACAACACACAACAATGTTTTAGGAGTTGGTGGGCTTTTGCCATGTCATCTCAGTGAACCAAAATGTTGTTGATGGCAATGTCAAGTAAATATTTTGAAATCAATGGGCTAATGTTTATGAGTTACTCGTTTTTGATAGACTTTGTGCACAGTCCCCCTTATCCCTCATCAAATTGTCACCGATATATATAATATATATAAATATTTATTTATGCCATTATATTTTTAATATATATATATATATATATTTCTTTTTTCTTGCCACGTGTTCCAGTGTTACTTGCCATACAAAGCAAAAGTAACCACAAGTTGATGGATTATAACCTTCATTTTCTCCTCAAAAGACGTGGTCGCCGTCTTCAGAACTTGACACGTGTCCGCCAAATACCAGTTGTGAAACGGGTCGGTACTCGTTTCACCATAATTTTTGTCCTAATATTATCTGTTTTTATGATTACATGGAGATAATTTTTATTCAATACTCCTACTTCCCTTATCCAAATGATTTGTACTTGTGAAATGTTTTTTTAATTATTTAAAATTTTAAATTTTAAAATTATGTATTAATATATTTTTTTTTACCGATTTCACTTTAAAAATTGAGTTATTATTTTTTTTTGTTGGATCAATTTCTTTTCATAATACTGATTTAAGTGAACAATTTGTTTATTATTTTAAAAAATAAAATTATCCCAATTGAGTGGTTAATGGTAACATTTTAGAGTCTTTTAAAGAAAAAAAATAATGAAAATTTGATTTTTGCATATAATAATTAATTTTGTAAGGGTTTAGACTCCTTGTAAAATTAAAGTAAGGGTGTATGAGACATTTACTTTGCGCTCACCCATTTTTGAGCTTAGGCAGTATAGGGCTAAAGTAACGATGCAAGAAACATTTACTTCGCACTGACCTTTTTTTGAGCGTAGGCAGAGATACCTGCCACTCTTCTAAAAAAAATTAATTTTTATTTTTCAATGGAAATAGGATTGAATAGGTAGTCTATTATAATTAAAATTAATTTTTATTAATGCTGAGTAGATGGCACTTAAGTAATTTATATCGGTTTTTTAAAATAAAATATAAATAATATAAACCAGGAGATAAATTAAAAAAAAAATTAATAATTTTGATTACGTTAAATTATGAAATATTCTAACTAATACCTTTTTGTCTGAAATTTACAAAATTATCAGACAAACTAAATAAACAAAACTCAAGCGGGGAAACGAACACATGGGAAACGGGAATTGAGAATTCGGCCACGCCACGTGGGGCGTAGTTAGACTTTTCAACCAAGTAACAACGCTGTGCCCCGCTTCAAATATCAACCCTACATCCATCCCGAGATCGAGAACTTACAAATCTCAATCAAGAATCGAGCGGCTGATGTATCATAGGCGTACGTCATCTTCCAAAGCTAACTGTGTGCTGCGTTAAGACGCTAACTATGGTTAGCTGAAAGGGATTATCGTTCCATCCCAGCCGTTGAAAGGAAATGATCGGACGGCTGAGATTGTGAGACTGACCCTATAAATATCACCTTGTTCGAAGGGCGTATCATTCGAGGCCAAAACGAAGTCGAGTGAGAGAGAGCGAGCGCGGAGAGGGTGGAGGGCGAGCTGGGAGCTCCGCCTCTGAGGTTAGAGGATGGAAATTTGGCGAATTTTGAGTTGATTTTTGCTGAATTTTTGGTGATTTGAGTTTGAATCTTCATTTCGTCATGTGATTCTTTGTTTGATTCCATTTCTCTGTGAATTTCCGTGTTTTTTTACTAAATTCGATGCGGTAATGGACATGGATGGTTGTGGTTTGGGATCTTTTGATGGAATTGTAGGGATTTGTTCCCGATTCGGAACCCTAGTTTTTTTTTGTGATGTGATCGATGGGGGTTTTTGGATTCTTTGATACGGAATGAATCATCGGGAGATTCTTTGTTTTTTTGGGTATGCTTTGGGTTCTAGTTGGTTTTGTTTTGGATATTTTGCTTTTTTTCATGCCTTTTGAGGCTGACTGTGGTTTTTATTTTTATATTTTTGGGATTTTGAGAAGAATTTAGGCAGGGGCCTTGGGTTTTGATCGGTTTTGTTGGTATCGAGATATTGCGATGTGTCCGCCGCCTTCCGATTTGCTGCTATTTGGGGATGATGCTTTGTCAAGTGATGAAGATATTGTATCTTTCCTGGGAGGTTGGAAAGTTGGGGATCCTATTCCGGTTAACGTGATCGGAGAAGTTGACCCTCTCAGCATCCATCCATGTCATTTGCCTGGTTAGTTTATGTTCATCATTCAAAAATTAGATTTTGAGTTTATTTATATTTTATTTTTATGTTATGTCTTAGTATATAAATTAAATTGAGCTATGTTCTGTATGTTCCCTTGAAAAACCATAGTGATTCCGCCCGGATTTCGGGGAAAAACTGGATTTTTGATGAAGTTATTAGTTCAACTCTAGGCTGTGGTTGTTTTCATGGTTCATGCTTTGAATCTTGGGGAGGTTTCTAAGTCTTGATGTGTTGTCTTATTTGTATCAGGGGAGAGATGAGTCTTAACATGATCCCAAGTTTCAAGCAAATGAGATTGCTTTAATGGGCTAGTGAAAAGAAAATCTTGAAGTGGTAGAATGTGTGGATGTTGTTTGATTTTCTTGCGGAATTATTTCATTGTTATTATTTCTGTTTCTCTTGATATAGCACACAAAAATATGTAGCAATATTGGGTGCACTTCCCAGAAAGTCCTATTGTAAGGTATGGATGTTTAACAATTGCATGATTTGCATTGTTCTTTCCTTGAGTTTGTAATTTTTTTTTTTAAAACACATTCCTCTAAGGATTTTTATGGTATCACTTACCTTATAATGTTATTCTTTTGAATTTTTAACCTCTTTACTTTGATTGACCAAGAATGGCAGTGCTATAGCTTCTCATGTTTCTTTCGTATCATGCACCCTGTTAGTCATGAATCTCCTATTTTGCCCCACACCGGTCCTTTGTTGCATGGTTAATGTGCTGCTTTTCACATTATTTACTCCACAGGGGTTCTGAAAGGCAAACACAAGATTAACTTAGCTTATTTGTTGTATTGATCTGCAGAGGGCATATTATACCTTTGTAGTTCAGGTGATCCACAATCATGTAAGGCAAACAGTGAAATCAAGGAGACAAGTGATGGATATTGGAAGTCCAATGGTGAAGATTTCAGAATATTAGCAAACAACCTTAAGGTTGGGAGGAAAACTACATGGGAATTCTATTCTGGTGAGGTGCCATTTGGGAAGAAAACTGGCTGGATGATGCACGAGTACCAAGCTGAGCAAAAGCCATGCGAAGGAATTATAGCCACAAAGGTGACTAAGAAGTACTGCACTCTACAATTCATGTTATATTATAGGACAACTTGACAATTCTTATTTATTTAATTATTTTAAAATCAATGATTGCTGTTTGACAAACTGTTACTGAATGCTTTAAAAAAAAATTCCAATTGACCATGATCTGGTTGTATGCATACAGGAATCCAGCTTTATGTGCAGAATATTCAGGCACAGTGATCAATGCCTTAATTGTGAAGGGCAGCATAATTCTGAACATGCAAACTGTTTAGATGATGCTGATGCTAATAGTGAAGCTGTAGAAGCAATGTGGCGATCCTTTTTACAAGGAGATAAAAGCAATCATTCTGACCAGGATGATGAAAATCAGACCCAGGTACTCTAGTCCTTAATTTTAAATCTCCCATCCTTAAGATGCCATAATTGAACTTATTCTGTCAGTTGATACATGGTTTTTTTTCAATATAATGGCTCTCAATTTGTTTCCTTATTGTGAAATATGTTGGTTCATCTGGGTAGGTTGTGGCCAATGTTCTATTTTTATTTTACGTAATCAGTTCATGTCAGTTAGTTTGTTAATATAGGTCCTTAATGATGAGGAATCCATGAATTCTGATTGTTAAAATTGCTTCACCACTTTTAGAATGTTTCTTTACTATGCAAGTTTTTTTTTTTAATTATTATTATTATTTATTTATTTATTTAAATTATTATAATTATTTTTAGTATGGTTAGATGTTGTTTACTTACCCCTTTTGTTTGGTTGAAGTAGGGTTTCTCTGGCCTGAGCCAGCTTGGCCTGAAACTGAATATGATTCCTTGGGTTTTATTTTGATCATGATATGAAGAGGTAAAAATTAAGCGAAGCTTATTATTGTTGGAAGTTTCTTAGTTTTCAGAAAAAGTTGATATCACTTCAAGTGGATGATAGCTTCCATACAAGATATGGCAAAAGTAGTAGGGAAATGCTGTGGGAAAATGTCCTAAAGTTACAGATGTAGATGATTATGTCAAAATATTATTTCACTAATGTAGCATTACAAAGGAGCTAGGTTTTATTTCAGTGCAATAATATAGGCTTGCAGTAATATTTTCTATTAACTCTAATGGCCTTGTTACTATGCTTACATTTTAAAATGCATCTGAATTCTAATTATCCTGTCATTAAATCCTTTTTGACTGGCAGTAAGTTAAGTTCAATGTCTCATTCAGTAGGTATTAATGTGTGTGTGTGTGTGCAAATCAGCTAAGAGTTATTTATGCAACTTATCTAGTCTTGAGATTCTTCTGTAAGAGCATATGGACCTCACAAATGTGTTTCTCTCTGCAAAATAAATAAATAAATAAATAATAAATAAATCAGCCGTTCTTTCGGTTTTATGTGGCATAGTAATTTTTAGTTTGCTCCACTGTCCTTACATCTGTATAGGTATTTCTTGGGGAAGAGCAAAGGGAGTTGGCAATCACTGGTGGAAACCGTCAGGATATATTGGTTGTTGATTCCTCTGTGGATGTGGATGCAACTGATGAATTCCTAGAGGGGGATTACATTGAACTGGATGACCTTTGTAGTTTGGCGTCTTCTTCATCAAGTTCAGATAACTCCAGTATTATGTTGATAAACTCCGAGGAATACTTAGATGTGGATGCCTTCAACCTAAGAGATCTGGAGAGTGAGAGCGTCCACGATACGAGTGAAGAACACATAGAGAGTGGATTTTGTATGTCTACTTTGTCCAGACCAAATCAGGTCCTGAATAATCCACCTCCAACAGGTATCATGCTCTCATTGATAGTATTGTCATTCCTCTGGATTCTGCGGAATAATGTTATCTATCTTTATTGTGTAATTCGGATCTGATTGGAAACTTCTTTCCCTAGGTTTGAACTCAGAGGAATATTTTGATGCACATGCCCTCCTAAGAGATCTGGTGGATACAAGGGAAGAACATATAGACAATAGATTTAGTATATCTACTTTGTCCAGACCAAACCAGGTCATGAGTATTCCACCTCCAACAGGTATCATTCTCTCATTGATAGTATTGACATTTCTCTGGATTCTGCAGAGTTATGTTATCTCACTCAATTGTGTAATTCGTATCTGATTGGAAATGTCTTTCATTAGGTTTATTAAACAATAGCATTGATAATCTGATGGTTGAGGAGCGCACATCTCCCCTTGGCAATGGTCTGGTCTCTGCCTCCACTTTGTCCCTGCTGTCTACTGAACCTCAGTGTAATGGTGAAGCTTCTACATCCGGCACATCTCATGACAATTCGGGAAACCAAACTCTTAATGGAAAAGTTAATGGGAGCCCAATAAGACCAGATTCAAGTTCTGTTGGCTCAAAGCCTGGGAAAATATATTTCTTCTTTGGATTGTTTTAGCCTCACATTATCTATCAACACCTGTGTGGTGTCTGCCAAGAAGGTTTAGAGCAACAACCGAGTATAGCTATAGCTATTTATGTTTAGTCAGATGAGAGCTTCTCTGGAGCTCCGGAGATACTGATTCTTATGAGCTTGTATAGTGTGGTCGACCATCAACCTCCTGCGAGAAGCAGATTGTCTAAAATGTTGGAAGCAATTTGGTTGTCTACCATGAAATCTAGCTCTATATCATTCTCTTAGATCTTCAGATGGCATACTAGATCAGCAGGACTCGACACGTGAACACACATTATTAGAATCATATTTCCTGTATAAAAGAATTCCTCCATTTCCCTTCTTTTTCTGTAAACATAGCTACAGATTACGACCTATCCTCTGAAATAATAATAAGGCTCATTGTATTATGTGTTATATGGAAGTGAACTATTTCTGTGTCTCGTCATTTGGTATTCTTGCTCTGACTTTGATTATGATGGTATTGGTGCAGGGCAAGATGGTTCATTTGTCTGTAATGATTTGTATTTAGATTTCAGAATTATTGAGCTGTGATTATCAAGCAAGCATGAAGCGAATCTGTGGTGAGTTATTTTTATGTATGTTCTGTATGGAATTTAGTTGTTCATTTGAATTGCTAGTACAAATTTGCTGCTTTGATTATGTCTTCAAATATTTCATTTACTAGAAGATTGATTATGTTATGTTATTCTAGAGGAGACGGTCCGACCAATGGTCGGACGATATATTCTCTCATGATAAAAGTAGCTGAATTATTTCATTATGCATTTTTTTTTCTTTTATCAATTTTGTGCAAGAACCACACACTCACAGCACTTACATTCAGAGATTTGGGGAAAATTTTATTAGGATTCACTGTACGTGCTATCGTAAGGGACCCATGTTGAATTGCAGCATGTGTGTCAACATCTGTAATCTATACATTGCATTAGTAATTTAGGGTTTCGTGTTTAAGATTTATTCAAGTTTATCGCAATGGTGGTTAGTTGATAAAGTTTATTTTGATCGGTCTTGGTTTTTGAAGTACATTTCACCAGTTAAGTCCTTCAATTTGTAGACTGTGTCGATCATTTGTAAAATGTCTATTTTACTGAGATTGCCTGGTGAGTGCAGATCACCATTATTTTTGTGCTGTTGTGAGATGGAATATCAGAGATCTAGTAACAAATAGTCATCCAAATCTCAATTCAATCTGGTCAAAAAAAAATATGCCACATCCCAAATCTTGATAATTTGTTACATTTGATTTATAATGAAAACAATGACATTGATGGTTGATATGAAGTGAATGAGGAATGGAACTTTCCAGTGGGTTTATTAATGCTTTAGCTTGGATTTATTGATGATAAATTTGCATTATTCATCTCTTTATCTGATTTAACATCATCATTAAATCCTATGATTCTTAGTTACATTTGACTTATAGCAAAAACCAGAACATTGAATGGTGGGTTAGTGTTACCTTGGCACAAATTGAATGACCAATTTAATTCTTCAGGAGAATTACTACTCTGTCTGAGGACCCCTTACAGATGATTGTGAAATTCTGCTAGAATTTTTTGACGATAAGTTCAGCTAATTATGACTCTTTTTCTCCTTTGATTTATTTAATTATTCATAAGTAAATCTCATGATTCTGATCAGTTCCATTTGATTCATATTAGAAAACCACAACATTGAGTAGTGGGACAGTGTTACTGAGACACAAATTGAATTAGCAATGAAGATTGTCATATTTTTCCTAGGATTTATTGATGATTTATTTTTATCATGTCTCTCTTTTTCCCTTTTTGATTTGATAAATGATATGATTCTTGGGTACATTAGAACTTATTATAATAAAAATCACAACATTTAGTATAGTGTGGTGGGAAATGGTAATGATACAAAAGTGAATGAGCAATGAAGCTTTTCAGGAGAAAATGGTGCTCAATTTGGGGTCCATGGTGTGATCAAGTATGATGGGCAGAAGAATAAGAATGGAGTTGCATTGCAGGGCCTTTAATCTTTAAACAGCCTTTTTAGATCTTATGGGAAATTTGAGGCCCACTCTTACATTCATTACAATGTGTATTTTGATTGAGAAGAGATAATCAAGCAGAAGTAGAGATAACAAAATAAGTGAAGAAAACGCCGATATCTCACTATTCCGTGTGATTTCATTTCTATTGTACTGCATTATGTATTTGTCGGGTAAATATCTTGAGTGGGTACTGTACTATGATCAATTTTCACTTTGAGCATCAAATTTCAATTTGTATTATTTCGGCTATCCAACTTCAATTTGGTTTCACCGAGCGGGTACTAATAGGTTTTTGAGAGGAATTTGATGACGATGTTACCAGAATTGCCTTGTCAGTAGCAATTCATGGTGTCATCTACTGACGCGTACATACCACATCATCAATAATGTCAATGTAGTACCTATTATGCAATTCAATGATGTCCTCATATATATATATATATATATATATATATATATAATAGGTGGCAATATAGACATTGTTGATGATGTAGCATGTACATGTCAGTGGATGATGTCATCAATTACTACTGACAAGGTAATTCTGGCAACAACGCTATTAAATTCTTCCTAGAAACCTCTTGGTACCCGTCCAGTGAAACCAAATTAAAGTTGAGTAACCAAAATAATACAAATTGAAGTTTGATACTCAAAGTAAAATTTGATCATAGTATAGTACCCACTAAAGTCCATATCCTTCAATTACGTATGTATCTGTATGGCGTATTCTCATCCTTCACCTAAAATATTTTTTTTTCCAATAGATTCAATTTATATACATAATAATTATCTTATTTATTTATCTTGTTCATGTGTCTGATAGTTTTCTTGCAATTCTAATATGCAGATGTCTGGAAAAGCAGCAAACCAGGCAGGTGCTTGCATTGGTTCCTTATCTGTTCACCAGGTAGTGTATCTTTTGAAAGATCACAATGTTATAAATGAGAAAGGTATGGAATTGAATGAGACCAAGCTGTCCCCCAAGGACTATTATAACACCCACATATATTTCAATATTATCATATATAAATATATATATATATATATATATATATTTGTAAAGGGAGAGATTTTTGATTAATGGAAGTCTGAATGATTTCCAGAAGAACCAGCCTTGCAGTGTCTCAGGAACTGTCTCCAAATTGGGCTCAAAAACATTTCCTTAGTCCTCTGAGTGGGGCCTATATTTTTCCTTTTTCTTTCTTTTTCTTTTTATAGAAAAAAAAATCTTGGAATAATGTCAGGTTGGGTGATGTCTAACATTATATTTATTAATTCAATATTTGCAATATAATTATATATATATATTGTAAAATTAAGATGAAGTTTTATGAGGAAGATTTTTGTCTTAGTTAAGAGATAATATGAGTCTCATTATTTCATGTGTTTAAGGAGTTTTTTTTTATTATAATTTGGAGTTTATTTTTTATAAAGTTGACAAACGGCAAAACAAAGATGACCCAGAAAGTGAATTGTAATAGGAGAGATTTGAACTCGAGACATCTCAATTATAAGTACGACTCGGGGTTTGAACTCGAGACCTCTCTTTTAATCACAAGTATGAGTAATTATCAGTGGATTAGTCTACAATTTTTTTGTAAGACTGATATTTGAAGTTAATAAGCAAATAATGTATTTATAAATAAAAGAGTGTTTTACTTTTCTGAATATGTAGACCTGATATTTTTATTAATTTTTTATAATAATAGTTAATGGTTTATCATGTATGACAATGCACCTTAACATTGAGATAGGTGAATCATGAAAATCTTATTTTATTTATTTATTTATTTTATGTGTTGATCTTTACACGCGCACACACACATAATAATAAAATAAATTGTTTGATAATTATATATTCATAGATCAAAGTATAATGAAGGGTTTTTTATTTTTAAAAATAATTTATTTTCAAACATTTAAAATCAATAACTGAATTAAAGTTAAGTTTTTAGTTAAAATATTTAAATATAGTTTGTGTTAAAAAAAACTCTTGTCTTCTTAAAATTCTTCATACATTAATTAAATTAATGAACCATTATTTATTGTGTTTTTCATATGAATATTTTTTTTTATTAACTTACAATAAATTCAATTTATTTCATTATAAAAACTTAAATCAACGTTTTATGATCAAAATAAACCTCAATCCAACGGTGCCAATTCCTTCCCGCGTTATCCAACGGATGAGATTTTTCAGCGTCATGATGTGCGGCTGAGGATGCTCGCAGATGGCGGGAAACCACCAGGTCTTGTTTTCCCAGGAACGCCCACAGATATTTTTAAGGGACCGAAAGCGAAAGCCAAGAAAAGGACGTCCGTCGTGCTCTGACGCTGTGCCACGTGGCAAATGAACATGGGAATTTTACATATAACCCCAATAAACTTGATAATATTATTATATATATATATGTATTTATTTATTACAATAAAATACAAAAAGCTTCACTTAAAGGACATTCTTGTTCTTTGGATTATTTTATATTTACATGTGAGTTCCGTGAAAAGTTAAAAGGACTTGCAAGCAATTTCATACTTTTTGAAGGGGGCGGCAATAAAGTTAAAAGAATTATTTTACATTTACACCCATGTAAAACCTCAAAATCAGACATATGTGTCTATTTTAGTATATTTCCCCTTTCAAAAGTAATTTTACACGTACCCCTCCACCAGTCAAAACACAGGTAGACTGGTAGAGAATTTTTTTATTTTGATTTTAAAAAAAATTAAAACAATCAAGCATAGAAATAAAAATATAAAAAAACTAGCAAAAATCTCAATTTTATTCAAGTTTATATAGAAATAAAAATTCAAAGAGGATGTTTTGATAATTACAAGACTCAAGTAGACATGATTGTAAAAAGATCCAAAAAAGTGTCAATTCGGAGTAAATTACCGAAAATAACCCTGAAAGTAACGGCCGTTACCGTCACACAATTCCTGCCGTCAGGCTCGTAACGGCAAACCCGTACCCGAGACAAGTGGGCCCCATACTACTGACGGAATGAATACGTGTCAAAATATTATTGGATGAGTCTTGGTCGTCGGGATTCATAGCAGCGAAAGCAGACAGCGAGCGAGAAAAGAAAGCACAGTCACTCTCATCCGAAACCCTCTTTCTCTCTCTCTCACACACACTCCTCTTCCGGATTTCCCCCAATTCCCCGCATTTCTTCGATCTTTCCTCCAATTCTCTCCAAAGTTGGAATCTTTTTCGAGCGCCAATGCTTGATCTTGCTTTTCAGGGGGGTTGATGGCTTGAATTTGGAGGAATTTTAGTGGTTTTTTGGTGCTGGAATCATGCTGGAAGGTGGAATTGGTGGAGGGTATGGCCAGAGCTGCGGAGAGAGCAGCGAGGAGGAGCTCTCGGTGTTGCCGAGACATACCAAGGTGGTGGTCACTGGGAATAACCGCACTAAGTCGGTTCTTGTCGGGCTTCAAGGCGTGGTCAAGAAGGCTGTCGGGCTTGGCGGGTGGCATTGGCTGGTAACTTGATTGATTTTGATTGTTTGATTTGTTTTTCGTTTAATCTTTTCTTCTCTGGGAGATTTTGGTTGGTTTTTTTGGGGTGAAAGTTGGGAATTTTGTGATTTGAGATTTTTGAAGCTTTTGGATTGCAATTTGGGGTGGAGTGATCTTGATTTTTTGCTGGGTTTGATTGACAATGTGGGTGAATTGGTGAGTCTAGAGCTTGGGATTTGTGGGTTTTTAATTTTAAAAAAATTGGATCTTGTGCAATTAGGTATCTCTCTAAGTTTAATTCAGTTTAATGCGACTGAATTTTGTTTGAATTTATTGGTTTTAATTGCTTTTCGGATTCAATGGAATTGGGGTGGATGTATATTTAGGGTTTCTTACCTTTTTGAGCTAGTGATTGGTTGGCTTTCATTGCCAGGCTTTCTAGCATTTGCAATTATTGGAAATAAAAATTTGCATCCTTTGCTGTTCCGTATGCAATTTTGGTCTCTGTTTTTCATTTATATCATTTGGATTATTGTGCAAAAATTTGCTTCATATGATAGTTGGTCCTCTCTCTTTTTCTCTTTTTCTCTTTTTCTTTTTAGGGATTATTGGGTTTCCTACTTTCTATTGCAGCTTGATGGTCATGGTTTTCCAGCTTTGCTATTATTCAGATCTAGAAATTACTAATTGTAGCTCTCTATATGTAATTTAGGAAACTTGTTTTGAGCTGGTGGTCTGTTGGATGGAATTTTGCTAGGGTTTACTCTGTCTTTTGTTTTTATTTTTTAATTAATTACTTGCGTTCTGAGGAATTTTAGGGTTTCCTACTTTTTTACTTTTGGG
Source organism: Dioscorea cayenensis subsp. rotundata (assembly GCF_009730915.1). Taxonomy (NCBI): domain Eukaryota; kingdom Viridiplantae; phylum Streptophyta; class Magnoliopsida; order Dioscoreales; family Dioscoreaceae; genus Dioscorea; species Dioscorea cayenensis. The sequence continues at coordinate 2,626,807 of NC_052483.1, forward strand.
TATAGCTTAAAGTTTAAGTTTTTCTTAGTCATCTGGTCATTGGAGGTTGATTCCAGCTGTGTTTTCCCCAGCAATTTAACTCAAATAGATGACTTTTACTTAAATTATTGTTTTTTTGTCCTTCCTGATTTTGCTAAGTTCACAGATAGATCAACATTTTAGAGTTTCCCAAACGTGATTAGGATTTCTTGTGCATAATTCTGCTATTCGGTTGCATTATTGGGATCACTGGTTTATTTGCTCTTGCTTTAGATATTCATTTTTTTTTAATTTCTTTTGAACTTTGGATCTAATACTTATCTTATTTATCTTCAATTATTTTATAGCTTTGGTTGTGAACCTGATTAATTTTATTTTCAAACTAGTCGTCTCTGTCCTAAACTGATCAACCTTTTGACTTTTCCATTAACCTGTAATGTACTCAGATTCTGATAGACAATTTTTGTGCGCAAGGATTGTACAGTGTCTTATGGTTTTTAATTCCTGATGTGCAAATTCTTGGCTGGTTTCTCATGATCTACAAAAAGAATACTTACATTGCCCTTTCCTTTTGTTTTGACCTTGATGATTTTGTGTCTTATATTTGGTTTATCATCAAGATAACTGTTTGGGTATTCCTTGCTTAATTATATCCATAAGTTTGATTGATGTCCCTTTTTTTTGTTTTTGGGCTTTCTGGCTAACATTGTTCATTTCATCTTATGAAGTCATTGCTTTCTGATGCAACTGGTATGAATTAAATGCTTCAAAGTGACCTCATTTACGAGCATGCAGGTTCTGACAAATGGCATAGAAGTAAAGCTGCAAAGAAATGCTCTAAGTGTAATTGAAGCTCCCACTGGTCATGAAGAGGATGATGAAATTGAATGCGAAAACATGCAATGGAATGCATCAGATATGGGTGAGTTTTTCTCAGCATTTATTTTGTTATCTGTTTCCATCCCCACCCCTCATGTATATTTTTCTTTAATATTTTATTTTATTTTTAAAAAAAAACACATGAATGGACCAGCTTTGAGCTGAGCATGTGAATTTACTGAGCCATCAAATCTTCTAGATGATGTATAATTAGGAATTTGTTTATCAAAAAAGAGCACATTGAGCTTGAATTTATAAATCACCTGATCTGGTTGTTGTTTCTGCAAGATTTCTTAAGTTCAATCAATGCTTGATTGCTATTTCTGTGTGTCATGTGAGCATGTTTGTACGTAGTCTTCAATTTTGGTAGACCCAGCGGTGATATCACATGTGTACATTCTTATTTTTCAAACATTTCTTATTGAACATTATTATTTTCAGTCTCAACTTTTGTTGAATTTGAGAGAGTATAAATACATTTCTTTTCTTTTACATGTACTAGTAGCATAGTTCATCTCCTATCTGATTTTAAAGAACATTAATCTGTAAAATTTTTATCCCATCTAATTCTGCTGGCTAAACATACAATTTTCTTTGAAATGAAATCATGAGCCATTTTTGTTGCTTAAGGTGGAGTTAGTTAGTACATCACTTGTAACTTTCTAATAATTTGCATCCTCTTTTCACTATTTTGCCAGCCTGCCTTGTCAGCCTTTCTTTCTTTTTTAATCTTTATATGATTATTTGATGTCTTTTACTGTAACTGGTTCTTACAGCATCCGATGACACTCAATCACATAAACCACAGAGATCAAAATCCCGGACACATAAGGTTTCCACTCACAAATCCTTGAGCAGGTCTCATTCATGTGATTCTCAGTCAAAAGGATCCATTTCATCATCAAGTGGCACCATGGTACTTAGAAACACAAGATGAAACACCAAACACTGTTCATCTCTCTTTACTAGTTCCATTACTTTTTAAAGACAAACAACTAAAACTTCCTAGCGGTTTGGTGCAGAAAGTAGACTTGAGCAAACTGGAAACTAATGCATTATGGAGATATTGGCATCACTTCAACCTTGTAAGCTCATCAGTTTAACTCAAATTGTTCTATTTGAAAATTTGACGATCATTTGTACTGTAATTTTAATTTTATCGGCTATGAAATACAGATGGGGGCCAGTCCTAACCCGTCAAAGGAGCAGTTAATCGATGTTGTTCAGAGGCATTTCATGTCCCAGGTACACCTTCATCTTGTCCAATGTACTCAGACTGGTTTGTAATGTCTGTGATCTGAACAATGTGAATCCGGCCAATTGCCCGTAAAGCAATTGGATGAGATGCAGGTGATCGTAGGGTTCGTTCAAGCAACAAAGCGTCTGAAGACGGTCTGCAACTGACCGGAATGTGGGGAGTGAGTCGTGAGGACTAACCGATCTATAGTTTGGCTTCATCATCATCATCATCTATGGCTACTTAATGTAACATGTATATCATCAGCATCGTCGATGTCGTCGTTGACTGCTGTCTTCGGTCTCTTATTAGTGTGTAATGTAGATATATATATATACACTTATATAAAGACTCTGAAGCCATTCTGTGATGGCTTTTGGACATTGCCAAGATGATGTACTGACTATTCCTGGAAATGGCAATCCCTTCTCTCTGCATTCCTTAATGCACTAGACTTATTCAGGTAGTGTTTCATATTCATCAGCATTATTATTTTTAAAAAAAAGTCAAATTAAACAGTATATATGTGTTTAAACTGACATGTTTTAATAACCAATAGTGCTATCTGGAGAAAATGCATGCATTTTGAGAGACAAGGGTGATGAATGGCATGAGAGGTTTGTCTGAAAAGTTTCAATGAGATTTATGTGTAAATGCATGTATTAATTAAATGCTGATGTTGGTTGGGTTGGTGGTCTCAATCCCATGATAATGCACTCTCTTTGGACCATGCACCAATCAGTTTATATATATATGTGTGTGTATGGCCTTTATTTTCATTTGATTTGATCTGATTTGAACACTCAGTTTACTTTCTGTCTACTCATTCAAGAATAATTTTCTGAGACTTCACACCAAATCACAATTTTCTTTGATATATATATATTAGAGAAAAATTAAAGAAAAATTGAAGTTCACGTTGTGGGGCTTAGAGCCAAGAGATATTTTTGTCTTTTTGAATAATATATAATGGTAATGTTTTTTTTTATATACACTTATATAAATGGATTTTTTTCTTTCAATATTGGTTTTTTATTTTTTATTTTTTAAATGGAAAGAGAATGCTTTTCGATGTTGGAGATCATCATATAAAAAAGTATACATTTTTTTTATTAGTTTAGAGGTTTTTTTGTCCGCAGCTGCAACTGGCAAGTGTGAGTATCATCAAATTTTTTAATGTTTTTTAATAAATATGAACAAATTATGTGTTATATATCAATATATTTGAGTAGATAATTTCTACAATATTACCCTTCACATGTGGTTCAAGCCAGTATCCTCACTAGGATAAACACCCTATATAGGAAATTAGACTTGATGTCAAAAATTAAACTATCGTTGGTCCACTGTCATCTACTACAATTAAGCTTTACAACACACACTTGTGCTTTCAATCCGTGTGAGCTGGAATACAAATCTATCTCTGTGAGCCCCACCCTTTAATTAAATCCTAGCCGTTGATGTGATTTTAATCCTAGCCGTTGTTAATAATTTTAATCCTAGCCATTGATATTACTAAACTAAATCCTAGCCATTGATTGCTCTTCAGGTCCTTCCGATTTAGATCACCGTTAGGAAAACAAGAAAGACCTAGTCTCATCCTTCTCTCCCTATTTGCGGGTGGTATCGGCGACGAGGAAAAGAGAAGGATCTCGTCGTCATGGGTTTGGTTGATTGACTGTCTTTGATGAGGTAAAACCCCTCTTCCTTGGATCTTTGAAAAATATTGTAGAATTATTATTGTATGTTAATGTCTGATATTAGTGATGGATGGGTGATTAATTTGTTAGGTTTTAGATTTCGTTTTTAATAATGGCAGAAACTCCTCTTCGATTTTAGAGGTCTTAGAGGCCGAATTTGGAGGAGAGTCGAATAAAAAACTTGTAGAGTTCGACGTTTTATAAATACCTGCAAAATTTCAGAATTTTTGGAGTAGTATTCTGTAAATTATAAATTTTTAGACGCAGGTGACGCGGACAGGATTTTTGTTAAGCCCTTGAACAGTTTTTGATTAATTTCATAATATTAAGTTCTGATTTAGATTTAGGTTTATATAATAAAGTTATAGAGGACGATTTTATCTTTGACTCTGCAAAATTTCAGAATTTTTAACCATGTAAATTGTGAGATATGATCAGATTTCTATAAGTGTGCTCAATAATATTTCTGCAGAAAACATAAAGATTGCTTAGCTAATTTGATGGTCTTGTAAATGGAATTTGGAGAAGAGTAATATAACAAAGTTATATAGTTTGATGTTTTCTAGATACCGGTAAAAATATAGATTCTTTGGATGAGTATTTTAAAAGTTATAGCATTATTAGTGTAATTGTGCCCAATGATTTTATTGTGCAGAATCTGAAGTTTGTTTGGTGTTTCTCATTGTCTCAGATGTTTTATCTGGTATAGCATAAAATAAGAAAATGATGCATTACTGAGTTATCTGACTACATGTAAAATATTATTGCTTTTGAGATTTTATATTGAGAGATATTCATATTTGAAAGGGATACGTCTAAATTATAAGCATTCAGAAATAGTTGGACATTCAATTGAATGTTATAAATTGTGTAGTACTTTAAGTTGTGTGAATTTCGGATATGTCATATTGTTAGATGTCTTTTTTCCCAGAATTTTGAAATTTGTGATTTGTAAAAGTGTATGTGAAGTTATGAGGGTTTTAGCACTAATTGATCATGTTGAAATTATTGATATGACTTTTAGAGTGGGTAATTGCTATTGTAGCCTCGCAATAATTAATATTTGGGAGTGTAGAATAATAGTTGAACTTTTTGCATTTGTACCCTTCTAAAAATATTTTTGTTTAATACTATTGCTTGTTAGTAGGACATACCAAAGGTGTAAAGTTTGGGAGTATTTTTTGAGGCGTTAATCAGATAAGTATCCCACATATAAATCATATTATATGAATATACTTGAGAATTCTAGTTTTGTGAACTTTTGAAATTTTTGAGAAAAATACTGATTATTTATTTATTTATTATTATTTTTGGAATTATTTTAAATTATTTGAAATTCCGAGTGAGTAATATTTTATTTTGAATTAGAATTATCTGAAAGGATTGAACATCTATTTAAATTCAGATTATTTAATTTCTAAAGTTTTAGACAGCTTATTTAAATATGTATTACTTCAATTGTGAATTTCAGATATTTTTTAGTTAATTTTTGATTAATTATTATTAATATATTTTTTTTAAATTATCTGTTCATGGTTGGATTAAAATAACTGGTTTATTTTGATATGATAAAAATGGAATCACTCGACTGCAAATTAGTTGCATTTTGCCCATATGAATTTTGACAATTTATTGTTTTGTGAACATGAAATATTTTGACACAATACTCGTAGTCCCCAAACTAACTTTGCAATAACCCTGTCACTGAGGTTAAACACTGAATGTATCGACATGTACTCTGATATAGAAATTATAGTTTGCCACCGCTTTTCGTCGGTGAAGAATAACGGCCTCTGATAAATCTGGCTCGGTTTGGGTCACCGAGGGTAAAAAAAAATGAGTTTTGATAATTCTGGCTAGAATCACCGAGGGTAAATATATGAGTTCTGTCATTTTGTTTTGATAATAGTTGTTTGGGGGACCTATATGCTTGGTTTTGACATCTGTGTTTATTTGAAATAAATTTGATTTCTGATTTTGATTTTGATAATTTATGATTTTTGTAAATGATCCCTATAATTTTTTTTAGTGGGTGCTTACTAGACTGTCAAGCTCATAATCTGTTGTTTATTTTTTTTTCATATCAGGAGCTTGATAAATCACCACTTGAGAATCGGGTTTTGAGGCCTTGCACATTTACTGGGTCTTGGTCTTGTAGGTGTGTGGTCGTTTGTTAGCGCACCGGGTCTGGCGAGCCGAGTTCGGGGCGTGACAATCTCTTCAACAAAATTAACACCTTATACAGGAGACGTAGACGGATTTAGAGGGGGGCAAGGGTGTGCTCAAGCACCCCCTTGCCCTGTGAATATATATATATATATATTAAAATATTAATAATTATAATTCATACTCATAGTGATACTCTTTATTTATTATTTTTTTTAAATTTTACCCACCTAAATAAATTAAATAAAAATAATAAAATTACTATATTAAATAAAATTGATGTTAAGTAACAGTAATAAATAATATGGCTAACCAAACATGGATCTTCAAATATTTTGTTTTTAAATTTTATATTTAGAAATAGTTTTTTCTTGAACTTTCGATACATAATTGTTAATGTTTTAGGTATCAATGTAAAAAATAGTAATAATAAATAACAATAAAAATAAAACCCTATAAAAATTCAATTTTTATTTCAAAATCTCATTGCAGATTGTGAGTTTTCTCTTTTCGCTCAATCTATTTTGAGTTTATATTTTATCTTTTAGAGTGATTATTTGTTGTCTAAAAATATTTGATATTTGTTAAATAATTGTTGAATATTTATTAAATATTTGGTTTTTTATTTGGTATGAAAATTGTCGTGGATATTTATTGTAATTAATTTTTATGAAATTTTGATTATTCATACATTATTTTTTAAATAATTGTTGCATAAATGAATTTAGATTATGAATTTGTGCTAAATTATTTTTTAATTATATTATTTGTTAATTTTGTGTTTAACTGTTAATTAAGTTATTTACTAATTATGTAGATATGATAGGTTTTGTACATTTCAACTTAGATGGATGTACATTTTATATTTTTAAAATATTAATTATTATTATCTTAAATTTAAATTAATTAAATTATTTAATATTTATAATTTTTTTAAATTCAGCACTCCTAAATTTTATTTCCAGTTTCGCCAGGAGAGATCAAACTGCTGTTGATGCACTGCCATCTACTACACATGAGAAGGCTATTAAATTTTTTTTTTTCTGATTATTGCTAAAAAAATTTAGTTTTAAATAGTATACATGTAATTATTAAAGAATTCCCTGCAACTCTTTTGAAGGAGGGGCTTTATAGGGTTTTCAGAAAAATAATAGGGACCAACAGAGTGCTTTTCAGAATTTCCTAGAAAGAGAAGGAGGTAAGTGTAAAAATATACCATATTTCTCCTAAATTTCCCAAAAATCAAAGCCCAACCTCTCCTTCACTTCCCTCAATGCCCTCCAATGGCGGCCTCCTCCCCAAACTCCGGCCTCGCCGGCGATCCAAGAAGCCGGCCACCACCGTCGCCGATGAAACTCCTCCCTCCCCGCCGGTCTACATGCGCACTACCATCTCCTCCATCTCCAATCTCCTCCGCTACTCCCCCTGGTCCTCAGCTCAGTCCCAACTCCACCTCCTCCCCATCCGCTGGGACTCCTTCACCATCAACCAAGTCCTCAAGACCCACCCTCCCATGGAGAAATCCTGGCTTTTCTTCAATTGGGCCTCAAAGCTCCCTTCTTTCAAGCACGATCACTTCACGTACACCACTATGCTCGATATCTTTGGCGAGGCTGGCAGAATCCAGTCCATGCTTCGCGTTTTTCAGGACATGGAGGAGAAGGGAATCGCTGCTGATGCCGCCACCTACACCTCTCTGATGCATTGGATGGGGAAAGCTGGGGACTTTGATGGGGCTGTGAAGGCTTGGGAGGAGATGAGGTCCAGAGGGTGCCGCCCCACTATTGTCTCTTATACGGCGTTCATCAAGGTGCTGTTCGACCATGGGCGGCCGAGGGAGGCGGCTAGGGTTTATAAGGAGATGCTGGAGGTTGGGTTGACTCCCAATTGCCAAACTTATACGGTGCTGATGGAGTATCTAGCCGGAGAAGGTGAAAATATCCTCCTTGTTCTAGTGCTTAGTATTTTAATTGATCAGTATTGCCCTTTTATTAAATAGAGTATCTTTGTTCCAATTGCATAGAATTGTTGTTGTTGGTGTTGGCACACTTGCGGATTGATATCATTTGTAGATACTAACTTCATTAATGTTGCCTTGCATTTCATAGATTTAGATGCAAAACTAATACCTTTAGCATGTTAGCGAGGAAAAGTATAGAAGCGGTGCTTCAAGATGAAAGTCGGAGATTTGTAGAACACATATTTTAGGCATAGTAATTGTTGCTGATTTTGATTAGTTAGTGTTTGCCATTAAATTGTAGTGGTTTTGTATTTGATGTCATCACCTTTTAACTCTAATACTATTGAGAAAGGTCTCATCTTTAGCTTTAAAGGGTTTCAAAGGGTGAAGTTAAACATATAAGTTGAAGGACAAAAGAAGATTTTGGCAATTGACAAGAGCTGGGAAGATAATTGAGACTAATTTAGAGTATAAAAAAATGCTAAAGAAAGTTATAAAAAAAGTGATTTGACCTTGTAATATTTGGGATGTATGCTATAATTTTCTATAATCCTAGGGTATGACTTGATCTCTGAACATTGCATTTCATTCATTTCTACAGATAAACTGAAATCCCATGGTCTGAAAATCTCTCATTATCAGATGTGAACATTGGTGAGTATTCAAAGCCAAGTTTCAGTTTTTTGGCATGGTTCTGGAATGTTTCACAGAAAACACTTTAGTAGTACCTCCAATAATTTCAGTGAAGTGTATGTATCATCATCACTTCATTTATGTAGAAAATGGATCCACGGTGTGCCAGTATTAGAACAATTGTCGTGATTCCCTGGCTAAAGTATAATACATTCATAGTTAACTGTTAACTGTTAGCAGCTTTATTTAGGTTGACTTTTTCTTTTTTATCAGAACTCCTGTTGGCTTGTTGATTTTTGAAAAAGGTATTATGAGCCAAACTTTCTCGCTCCATGTAATTTTCTGGGGAGCACTTTTCATGCAGATGCTCACAGATCTTTCCCGATCTTGAGGGTTTTTTTTTTCTTTCTTTTTCTTCCTCATATTGGACAGATCAAATTGGAATTGTGTTCATCTTATGTTATAAAACAAGGGCAGTGCCTTTGCATTTTGCATTCGTATTCTCAGGTTATCACTTGTTTCATTTTGCTTATTTTATTTCTTTAGATAAGATATGGTACAATTAATCAATTATATTTCGTGCATTTGTAGGGTAATTATAGATAAGGTTATTAGCTTTTCTCCTTTCAACTCGCTAATGTTGAGACTGTAAATCAATTACAACTGTCGTGTTTGTTTGTTCTTAGGTAAATTTGATGCTGTCCTTGAGGTAATGAACAAAATGCAAGAAGTAGGAATACACCCTGACAAAGCTATGTGCAATATTCTTGTCCAAAAATGTTCTAAAGCTGGAGAAACATCAGTGATGGCTCAAATTCTGCAATTCATGAAGGAGAACTTCATTGTTCTGCGTCGTCCTGTATTTTTGGAAGCACTAGAAGCTCTTAAGATATCTGGGGAAAGTGATCACCTCCTCCGAGAAGTCAATCCCCATCTGTCTTGTGAAGGCATGGTAGAGGAAATCACAGATTCTGAATCAACTGTTACTGATATGAGTTCTGAAATCGATAGAGGAATTATCATCAATCTGTTGGCTATGCGAAATTTTGTTGCGATAGAGCATATATTAAGCGAGTCGCTTCATAGAAACCTATTACTCGATTCCAATATTATATCTGCTGTTGTTCATACCAATTATGCAACCCATAGGTCAACTGGTGCACTAACAGCATTTGAGTATTGCATAAAGATGAGGCAAATACTCGATAAATCAGCATATATCTCCCTGCTTGGTCTGTCCATTAGAAGTGGATTGTATCAGAAGGTCTTGGAGATTGTTGAAGAGATGGTTCGAGCTAATATTTGCCTGGGAACATATCTAGTGTCTCTCTTGATATACAAGCTTGGCTGTTCTGGGTTTCCATCTTTTTCCGAGAAGTTATATTATTTGTGTTCCACAGACCAGAATTCTGCTACTTGTACAGCATTAATAAGTGCCTATTTGCAAGCTGGTGAAGTTGAAAAAGGTCTTGATGTCTATTCAAGAATGAGAAATGAAGGAATGCCTGTCTCGGTTGGCACATATGCAGCACTTATTGTTGGTTTAGAGCAAGCAGGTCAGCCTCGAGATGCAGAAGTTTACCGAAAAGAAAAGAAGAGACTTGAATGGTGTTATCATTCTCGAGGAACTGCATCATTAGAAGAAATTTTGTGCAACTGTTTATTTGATGGGGGCTATTTTTTGCATATAATGGTTAGGCAACATTCAATAGTTTGAATCCTTGGAGACAGTTCTCAGTGACATTTTCAAGTAGAATCCCTTCTGCTAAAGTGTTTCTTTGTTTATATATCAGAATGTTGAAAGGTTGTGTACAGACATGAAGGGAAGTTACTTCATCCTGCGCAAACGAAATACTATAGTCAGGAGAAATGGGTGAAGATAATGACTTGGTCTCTGGTTAAATTATCTGCATGGTTCTTTCATAATGGAAGGTATTCTCTGCTTCTTGATTGTGTAAGAAGACTTGAACAGTGTACATACACGAATATAATTTCATGCGGCTGGATAGCACAGGACAAATGTTAATGCATGCTATGTAAGATTTCTTCACCTAGAAGTCATAGTGTAATCCTTCTTGTGCATCAAGTGACAAGCTTATACAATTTGGTGAGATTCTTTTCATGTCAATTATAAAAGTAACATTACATTATACTCTTTTGAAGTGAAATAAGAAATTAGTTAGATGTATAGTAATCTGCTTGTCATCTGTTGCAGGTGTCTGCAAACTGCAATTATCTCAAATTGGGGAATTGGTTATTCATTTGGAGGCCTGACTGATAATTTTGTGACACTGAGTTCATGCATTTCACTCAGAAAAGCACTTCACCTTATTTGTTGGCTGACCACAATGAACACATTCATTTACATCTATTTCTGAGAGGCGGCCGATGATCGTCCATGGTATGTTATGTAAAGTCAGCTTTTCCGAGAATTTGATTTATTTATCTCTATTTATCGAAACTGAACAGTTATAACCAATCTGATACATAATTAATAATTTAGTTTCCAACCAGTATTCCTGTGTTGAACTTGTTTAGCTGCTTTTGTTGCCAGACATTCACACAGAATTATGAAAATGCATCCTTAACTGGGACAAAATTTGGTTTTCATATAAAATTACAATTTTTTTACTTTATTTTTAATCTTTTGTTCAAATGCCTTGATGTTCTATTCATCTTAGGAAAAATATAATTATGTCAATTGTCAATACAATACTAATATATTTAGTTATTTATCAGTAAAACCTAGAAAAAATATATGTACATAAGCAAAGCTGGGACTTGTGTATAATAACACCCTACAAGCCATCCAAGTATCCAACTCAAATTTTCTTCTTTTTTTTTCCCCATTTTAAATGATTCTATTTATCATTCTAAATAATTTTTCTGGTTTACAGGGTTATATATGCATATTTCCAATGAATAAGCTTAGCGAAGCGGATCCTTCCAACAAACCCGAATCCGATAACATTCTCCTTTCTTCGCGCCTTAAACCCTTGGTTTCCATTCCTCGAAGCACAATCATATTTCCAGAGCTCCTTCGTTTCGTTTCGTTTCCATTCGTCGCCGCCGTTCTTCTCCTCCGCCGCCCGTCTCCGCCCTCCGCCGGCCATGGCGGAGATCAAGAAGCCATTGGGGAGCAATGAACGGACAAAGATTGAGCGCATCGGAGTCCACTCCCACATTCGAGGCCTTGGCCTCGACTCCTCTCTCGATGCCCATTCCGCGTCCGATGGCATGGTCGGCCAGCTCCCCGCCCGCCGCGCCGCCGGCCTCATCCTCCAGCTAGTCCGAGAGGGGCGCATCTCTGGCCGCGCTGTGCTCCTTGCTGGTCAGCCCGGCACCGGGAAGACTGCCATCGCCATGGGACTTGCCAAATCCCTCGGCCTGGAGACCCCCTTCGCTACCCTCTCCGCCTCCGAGCTCTACTCCCTCGAGTTTTCCAAGACGGAAGCCCTAACCCAAGCCTTCCGCAAAGCGATCGGTGTCCGGATCACGGAGGAGGTCGAGATCATTGAGGGCCAGGTTGTTAAGATCACCATCAATCGTCTTGCCAGCGGGGAGCGTGGCGTGGCTTGGATGACGGGGAAGCTGACACTGAAGACGACCGACATGGAGGCCGTATTCGAGCTTGGTGGGAAGATGATCGAGGCGCTGATGAAGGAGAAGGTGCAGAATGGGGATGTGGTCGCGCTTGAGAAGGCGTCAGGGAAGGTCACGAACCTTGGGAGGTCTACATGGACGACGATGAACTATGATGCTGTAGGATCACGCACGAAGTTCGTGCGGTGTCCAGAGGGGGAGCTTCTGAAGCGCAAGGAGGTGGTTCAATGTGTCACGCTTCATGAGATTGATGTTATCAATAGCAGGTACCTCTTTGTTCTGTGGTTATTGTTTGAATTTCTTGTTCTGGAGAAGTTCCCTGTGCTTTGGGTGCTATTGATTGCCAAGTGTTTGCTGATAATTTTGTTTGAAGTATTTGCTTGTTGCTTGTGGTTTTGTGATCATATTCCTTGGTTTTGGTGGTGTTGTCATTGGAAAGACTGAGATATTAGACACTAGCTGTTAGCAATCAAGGACTAGAGACATTCTAGGTACCTTATATCCTTGAAACATAGATTGGTGTAGAAAATATAGTCTTATTTTCACGATTTAAAGAGTCTGAAAACCTATCCAACTTTGGATGGCCTGTCTTAATTTTCACAAGGATTTCAACAGTTTGTGAATCCAGTTGCATTCTATTTAGTGAATACTGCCTTGACCATATGATAAGCTATCAATTTGTAGAGTAGATTCTTATCTGTGCTCAAGCTTGCAAATGGATTTTTTGTAAGATGAAAATGGTTGCCTTCCTTTATCACAAATTGCAGGGACATGAGTAAGACAATGTTTCTCTTCAGAAGTGTTTTTGAGAAAAGCCAGTTCCTTGGTCTTGTTGAATTACTTCATAGGTTTAGACTCTAGATCTTTGTCTGTTACAAAAGCCATGATTTCGTCATCTATTAAGTATTTTTCGAAGGATGGGCTTGTGAAACCTTAGGTATGAATTCTTCTGCATCATTTAGATTTGGGAGTTGCAAATAGAGCTTATCCTGTAATCTTGGGACAATATCTTTTATTGGCAATTTAATTTAATTTAATTTATTTTATTTATCTTCTTTTTTTTTTATGTAAATCAATCTATGTTGGAACAATAAAATTGTCCATCTTATACTTTTTAGTTTAGGAAGAGACCGTGCCAGTGGAGGGATCAATTTGATTAGACCCAGTGTGTAACTCAAGCAAATTGATTTAATTAAGCACATTGCATTTCCCTTCATGGAAATATACATTTAACCGGTTTACCTTCATGGAAATTCTTTATCTATCTTGGTTTATTTACTTCTTTACTGATGAACCTGCTTTATTTGCATAAGTTTGATGAATGCATTCTCTTTCTTGCTTCTGTCTCACAAATTATTTTCATTGTATTGGAATCAATTTTCCAGAACCCAAGGATTTCTGGCACTCTTTACTGGTGACACTGGTGAACTTTGTTCTGAAGTGCGTGAACAAGTTAATTCAAAGGTTACGGAGTGGTTGGTGGGAGGAAAGGCTGAATTAATCCCTGGGGTGCTCTTCATCGATGAGGCGCACATGCTGGATATTGAGTGCTTCTCCTTTCTGAATCGAGCTCTGGAGAATGAGATGGCCCCTATCCTTGTCATTGCAACAAACCATGGTATCACAAACATACGTGGCACAAACGACAGGTCCCCACACGGGATACCAGCTGATTTCCTTGACCGTCTGCTCATCATATGCACACAACCCTACACGGAGGATGAGATCTCTAAGATTCTTGATATCAGGTGCGAAGAAGAGGATGTGAAGATGTCCATCAGTGCAAAGGGTTTATTGATGAAGATCAGTGTGGAAACATCACTGAGGTATGCAATGCACTTGATCATATTAGCTGCATTAGCATGCCAGAAAAGAAAAGGAGCGCTTGTGGAACATGGGGACGTAAGTAGGGTGTACCATTTATTCATCGATGTAAAGCGATCCACGCAATATCTGACAGAGTACCAGAATGAATACATGCTAAATGAAATCAATGAAACTGAAGCTATGCAATCTTAAGCTTTGAAAGGATTGTACAAGCTTATGCTGTATGGCTTGTAAAACTTTGTAAGTAGGTTGAAGTGATTGTTTGGAGGTGAGAAAAACTGAAGAAACTTGAGAGGTTTTACACTTTTTTAGTTTGTTTTGAATGAAGCCATTTCTGAATATATGGCTATAGAAATGTATAGACATCATATACGAATGTAAAAAATCTACGATTTGAACTTGCTCAATTTACAGTTTACATTGTCCGAATTGTGATTGCCGTGTCATCGAATGCTTGTTATGTTACTCCATTCGAAAGTGTTTTGATTTACAGGTTGAATGGAATGGATTTATGAGCAAATTTTCGGTTTCTTGCTCCCTCAATTGGTGACATGTTGTAATTCATACAGGATTGGACAGTGCTGAGGATTGATTGTTATAAAATCTAATGAAGAAGAAGAGGAAGAAGATATATATTTGGGAACATGGTTTGGGTTCCACAATACATTATTAGCCATGTGAGTCTCTTCAGTGATCCAGCGAACCATAGATCCCAAGCTTGAGTTGCATCTTTCAATGTTTGCCAGATTGCCATCTTTCAAGGACCACCATTTAATTTTTTCATTAGGGGTTCACAGTATCAACACATGCATTCTGTATACACATCAATATTCATACAAATTATGTTTTTTTATTGACTAAACTTGCCAATTTATTGATAAACTTTTAAAATAGATAGTAATGTTTGTAGGTTAATTTTTTTTTGTGATAAATCACTTGAACTTTGGTTAAATATCATTTTGATCACGGAATTTTGATTTATTTCGAAATGCTCACTAAAGTTACTAATCATTTCAATTACAGGTCATCCGATAAATTAGCATATTCATTAGCTGATGTGGAGACCAAGAAAATCTAATAAGTGCATCATCAAAGAGTAATCTATGGTCTCTTATCAGCTAATGAAGATGTTAATCCATCTGATGATATGCCGATAAAATAATTAGTAATTTTTGTGAGCATATTGAAACAAATAAAATTTCCGTGTTCAAAATGATATTTGACGAAAGTTATAGTCTATTTAAATAGGATTAATCATTATAATATAATATGATTTATTTATCAGTTTACTATTTGGACTGTTTTTAATAGTAAGTTTTTTACTTCGTCCACTTATTATATGTATCCATAGGAACTTCTAATGATTAGACAAAAGATTTAAAATTGTCTAATTTTTTTTATAGTTTTTCCTTAATCTAATTATTAACACTTGAATAAAGACATCTCAACTCTTGTAAAAGCAATACGGAAATACGAAAAAACACACACATGCATGCATGCTTGCACGTGCGAAAGAGAGCGTGTGCATGCGAGCCAATTGCACGTGCATGCATGTGAGTGACCACTGATTGGTAGCACATGCAAAGAAAAAGAAAAAAAAAACAATACATATTGAGATGATAAATAAACACCATCTCTCTCCATACATGCTTTGGAATGCTGTTCAATTGCTGTAAAAAAAACAGACAAATAATGAGGGAAAAAATAATACCTGAATTGGTCCTCTATTTTTCTTTTTTATAGTTCTTTTATTAAAAAATGCTCTAAATTAGTTCTTCTACTCTTGAAAATGAACCCATTTAGTCTCTCTATTCTTAATTTTTTCCTATCTAATTTTTTATTTTTAAAAATATAAAAATTAATTGGGTCACTAGTCTTGAAAAAATAGGAATTAATTAAGTCATTTTCAAGTATAAAAAGATTAAGTAGGTATATTTTTAAGAGTAGAGGTATTAGTTGGTAGCATTTCTGAGCAGAGGAATAAAAAAAAAAGAGAAAAGTAATAGGATCAATTCAGGTATTATATTTATTGAACAATATTTTAAATATAATTTAAAAAAAAAAAAACTAAATTAATAAACAGTGAAAAAGGTTTAGAAATTCAAAGGAGTTTGGAATGTGATTTTGGGAACAGTGAGATGTTGGTTCCATACATCCCTCCCAAGATTCTCATCCAACATGATGGACTGCTGTGAGGCAGGACTTTATTGTTTCTTTGGTACAACTTCCTCTCAATGCTTTGCCTTCTCTGACTTCCTCTCTCTCTCTTTATCCAACTCCATTTCATTTTCTCTCTTTATTAATTATTACAACAAAATTCCATTCTTTTTTTCAAACTTCATATTATTGTAATGTTTCTCTACTTTATAATAGCCTTCATCATCTGCCAACAGTACATAATTTATTTGGCAAATTTAATATATATATATATATATATATATATATAAATTAAATGAGAGCATGACAATTCCAAAGGAGACAGCCTTGGAGGGCCAAAAACAATTAAGAATGGAGGGTGTGTGACCTTGCAAGCATATTCAATTCACATCATGTAGTCAAGTATGGAGAATCTTCATGCAGGATCTCTGCCTTCAAATCCTTCTTCTTCTCATACCCCACACTCAAAAATCTTCATTATATGTATATATATATATATATATGAGTTTATCTGTTTATCGATAATACGAAAAATTATAATCTGAGTAGCTCGAATACGAAAAATGAAGTTATAGAACATACCAAACTTGGTTGTGCTTATAAAAGTAACAGATTTAAATGAATCAGAGTAAATGAATTGGATTTGAATTTTGGGAGAATTATTAAAGTGATGAATATAAACTTAAAACAAGTAATGGTTTGCACTAATAAAAGGGCAGCATCTAAGGACCTTGTCCTCAAACATAGAGACACAAGTCTTTTCTAGAACCCAAAGATCCCCTTCATTGAAAACAAATGGGAAGGTTAAGGCCATGCACTCTCTCTTTCTCCCTTTGCATAAACAATACCATGTGCATGATGTATCCAAAGTTTCCACATTTATCCCTCTCTTTCTATTCCATCTAACCTTGCTGGCATCCCTATTTCTGGAAACTTTCACCCCTGATGTTTTTCCACTGTGAGCTAATGATCCTAATCTTAATGCTCTCTCTCTCTCTCACTCACTGACTTTCATGAATCACTACTGCATTTCAGAGCTTGCATGCTCATCATCAATGGAGGTAGTTGAGTTTCAACCTGTTTTTTGAATGTCCTCAAAACAAGCAGAGGCTGAAAGTGACAACTATTCTACTTTGCATATTCAATGTGCAATGCAAATGAAAGAGAAAAAAAAAACAAAGATACAATTTTTATTTCCTTGAGAGGAAAAAAATGGGAAGAAAAACAAGAAGAGATCTCTTTGGAGATGTTTTGCATTTTTCTTTAGCACCATTTGTTTTTCCCACCTTCTTCTTTCCCACCACATCCCTGTTAGCACAAATCAAACCAAAAGAAATCACTCATTTTGTTAACAAATAAACAAGTAGTTAATTAACAAGTAGCTAAAAAGTATTTAATCTTTTCTTACTGAAGTTTTCTCTGAATGAATGAATGGAGAACTCTTCCTCTGTTTTGAGAAAACAAACACAATGTTAGCAAAAAGAACAACATGTACATATAACATAATAATAAACATTAGTAGAGAATGTTACATTGAAATGAGTAGCAGAAAAACAAGAAGAGAACTCCAAACTCATGCTGCTATTGAAGCTAGTCTGCAAAGGAAAAGCATATAGGTTAAGAAACAGAAACAAATAAACATTAATGAAGAAATTAAGCTAAAAGAAAACCTTGGAGAAGGTGAGAAGAGGAGAGCTAGCAGTATCATCAAGAAAAGAAGAGAGGTCTTGTTTCTGTGATACTTGTTGCTGTTTCTCTCCCTCAACTCTCCTTCTCTTTCCATCAGAGAAGAAGTAACAATGGTGATGACACTCCTCTTCTCCATGGTGATGTGGTGGACCAGAAGATGCATCTGAGACCATAGAAAGGTCCTCTTCCTCCTCCTCCTCCTCTTCTTCTTCTTCTACCTCTTCTTCTTGTTCCTCTGCTTGTACTTGTTCTTGAAGATGATGAGAAGAAGGTTTTAAGAAAGGAAGATGATGTTGTTTGTCAAAGGAGTGGTCTAAATACATTGTCCAACCAGACTGGCAGCCACTAGTGCACTCAGAGCTATCTCCTTGAGCTTCTTCCCATCTTCCCATTCTCAGCATTGGTGTCTAGTGTCCAATGTCTAATGTCTACTGTCTAGTGTCTAGTGTAGTTTCTCTGGAGAAGAAGAGAAGAGTTAGGGAGGTAAAGGAAGAGAATGAGAGCTAGTTGAATGAGTGCCAGTTGGGCTTTGGGCCCTTTTTTACTTGTTTTCATTCATGAGAGAAAGGGAGATATAAGTATCTCTCTTTCTCTCTGTGTGTCCCTGGTTCTCTACTTTTGGGGAGAGAGTGAGAGGCAGAAGGAGCTCACATGCAATACAGCCAGAGAGGCAGTGTACCATATATCATCTATACAGAACTGTTGTAAATTGTTTATTTTTCTAATGGAGTGGAGGGAAACTGGATTAACTATTTCACACCTGCCATTCAACTCTTTGTCAATTGGCATCATACTCTTTGTATTTAGTATTTAGTATTTAGTATTTAATATTTTGTTTAAAAAATAAATTTAATTTTTAGGTGATATATAATGAGAATTAAAATGTGTTGAGAAATTAATTTTATATCTGTACATGTCCCTGATTTAGCTTGTTAATATTTTATTAAAAAAATAATAATTTAATAGGTAACTATTGTCATATGAGATGAGTAGCGATGTTAGTGATTATTTATCTTGATAGTGGAGGTTTTGAATATTTTCTTTTAAACAATGGAAGAAGATGAATATTTCAATGGCTTATTTGTATTGGTAAAAGAAAAAAATTAATAATTGATTATGATGGTGATGTGAGAAGGAGTTCTGTTATTTGTTTATAGTATTTTAATAAATAGTGTTAACCCTAAGTTGTTGGAAAATAATTCGGTATTGGTAGGTAATAGTGAAATATAAAATGAATGATTTAAGTATATATTTTAGACAGTGAAAAATTGTAGAAATAATGGTGATTAGATGTTTGTCTGGAATAAAATGAGAGGAGAAGAAGGCCTGATGTAATACGGTATTATTATTTTTTTCTATCCACGTTATTTTCGTACCTTTGACATAAATTTGATTTGTACTTTTTGTTTTTTAATTGAAACAATAAAAAATGATAAAAAAAAAATTGGTTACATTTATTTGATTATTTTTTTTTAAAAAAAAAATCTACCATTTTCAAATGAACACTACCACTCATTTTCTTTCTACAAAACATCTTAAAATTAACAATTAAGAATTGAATTATAAATGTGCCAAAGATAATGAAGTTATTATACAAATTATAAATCTCAAATAGTTTTCACAAATAATATGTATATATAGAGCATGCACCCCCAAGACTTCTCACAATAACCGTTAGATTTACTTGTAACAGTTATGTTCCATTTATGCACAATACCTAACAGTAATTAATAGTATATCACATTAATTACCAGTAAATGCAGCACACCACTTCTACAAATAGCAATTATTAAATCATAATTTAACGGTTGCCATTAAACCTCTTTAGATTTTAAAAAATTAAATATATATATCCAAAATACATATACTATATATATATATATATATATATATATATATATATATATATATATATATTAAGTAGCGTCATCTCTGCAAACGTTTATAAATATTCGCAAATTTAAAACATAAGAGACAGAAAATATGTATACAGAGAGAACGGCCTTGGGTTAGAATGAGTGTATAGTGTGTTTTTTTTTAAGAGGAGGGCGGAGGGGAGTTGTTAGATACTGATATAACACCATGGGGATGTCTTTTGATTTGAATCAGATGCGCTGAGAAGACAGTGCCATATAAACCTTGGAGATGTGGAATTAGTTTACCACTAATGAACTTGGTTAAATCATGACAAACAATAAATTATCTTCAAGCATGCATAGCAGTGAATTGTACACAAATTAAATCACATTGCCATGTGTTTTTGCTCCAAGCTCCAACCGAGATAAATAAACCCTGTAGATGTGGATCACAAACAAAGGACCATTTGAGGACAACATGGTTCAAAAAGCTTTTCTACTTGTAGTCCTTGGATTTTCCTCTCTCTCTCTCTCTCTCTCTCTCAAGTGTATCTCATTGTGATCTCCTCTGGCATGCTTATATGGTCTGGTACTAGTCTGTCTTTCCTTCTGTTTTATTATTTATTAGTTATTATTATTAATAACGGGGTAAGTTTGTAGAAGAGGGGGAGAGTAGGGGTTCAATTGAGGTCTTATCATGGGGTATGTCTTTTGGAGGGCCAAAGTGAGAGGTGGAGTGTTTGTCTTTGTTGCCTATATATCACTCTATTCTCTGCTACTTCACACCCTATATGGACCCCATTTTTGTTTTTAAATATCTATTTTTACCTACTGGTTTTTATTGTATACTCACTTCTTTTAGTTTCTATTTTTATGTACCATGAGTAATTATATTCTTTCTTTGTATTTTCCATTTTTTTTATAAATAATTTTAAATTGTGAAATGTCTGTTTTGCCCCTGGATTTTAGAAAACATACATTCCTCTTGGAAAGAAATACTAAGATGATAATGAAATTTCATAAAAAATATACTCGAGCAATAATTGATAGAGATTAAAAAGTAAATCTAGTAGCTAATGAGTGAAATACTAAGATGATAATGAAATTTCATAAAAATATACTCGAGCAATAATTGATAGAGATTAAAAAGTAAATCTAGTAGCTAATGAGTTTTTTTATTTAAATCTTAGCTTATGTAGAATCAAGGCACAAGCGAATTAAGATGTTACTTCTTCACTTGTGCACTTCTCTGATGTGGCTTGTCCACTTTGTCTCTAAATAAAATAAATCTAAAAAAATGAGTATTTGAGAATTTCAAAATTTTAACCTCATATTAAACACTATTTTCTCTGGTTTACTTGTTAATTAGTTATTGTTTTACTTTAAATATTTAAAACCAATAGTTATAATTATCGTTGTGTCAAAAAGAGTTTTGTACATTATTAAGCAAGCATAATAATGAAATTTTCTAAAGCATGTCCAAAATGTGAAACTCTTTAAGGCTACATAAGTATTGCATATCAAATTTCCCAATTGATTCCACTAATCACAATCAACTTAATTACTAATCAAATTTGACATTTCATGTTTATAAGATAAATATCATAGTATTCCATCATTCGATCCCAAGCCATCACACTTAGACTAATTACATCATGAAATTTCATAATAACGATTATCATTAAATATTTTAAACTAATCCTTAAATTCAAGTTTTTCTAAAATTTTAAACATATATATATATTCAATTAAGTGAAGGTTTAATTAATAGAAAGTCCCTGAAATTTTGACAATTTTTGTATAAGTCCATTTGACTTTCTCACTAATTTTTATATCATAGTTTTGAGAATATTTATTTTCAAACATAAAACTATTAATGTCTTTACTAATGATAATTAGTTCAAATAACAAAGGATTTAGTTGTTTAAGCAGGTGATTTTGAATCCAAATTCTTATATATATATATATATGCACAAAAAAAAATGTCAATGTCTTTGCAAGAGATAACCACTGTAACTAATCACAAGCTGCAATAAGAACTTGAGTTTAATGATGATTAAATTAATGGTGTGCAACATGGCATTAATTTTGAAGTGATTCATTGCACTCATTTTGAATGTTTGTAATTCCTTTTTTTCTCTGATTACTCTCTGGTCAGTGTCACATCTTGACCTAAAGCACCAGCAGCAACTGCAGCAGAAATGAGTGAGTGCCATTTACTGATCACAAAAACACACATACTCATACCAATCAATATATTCTATGTGTCTTGCATGCTTATTAGGGAACCAAAAGTTCAACTTCTTCTCTTTTTATTTTTTCTTTTACAGCTATTGATGACTCAAAGCATGCAGCAAGAGAAACACAGAAATGAATGTATATAATTTATTTTCATGCAAACAAAGTCAAGCATTGTACATATATATATATATGAGTTTTAAAGAGAGAGGAAAAGAAGAAGAGATGATAAATTTTGGAGGTGATAAATATTTAATTAGAAAACACTGGCATGCATGCAGAGTTGTATCATCATCATGGTCAGTACTGGAATACTTAGTAGCTCTCAGCACATGGAGGGGCCATTTGTATATTTGGCTTGTTAATTGTGAAAGTCCGAAAGATAAGAAGGGCCATGGTAACAACAAAACTAAACAGATCAGTTGTACTGGAATACTGAGTTTTTATTTTATTTTATTATTTTTATTAATATGCCTTCATGTTTTAAAATATTAATAATATGTTTAGTAATTAATTTTAAATTTTATTAATTCAGGAAATTATTATTATTATTATTATTTTAAGTGGTAAATTTTTAATTTTAAAATATTTAATTATGATGAGTATTAATTAAATGAAAGTTTGGGTTTTCCACCCTAATAATTGAAAGTATTATATTAATTCTAAAATTTTATCATTCAATTTTTGATGGAAATGCTGAAAAATAAATTATATGATTGTTTTTGGTGATACAAATAAATTCACTTGTCCTTCAGTCCTTGATTCACACAAAAAAATACAAATCTGTCAGGAATGATTTCATATAATTTAAGATGTGATTTTTATAAATTTTTTTGTCACATAAGGATAAAAATAAATAGTTAAAAGAACTTCTAAGTCCTTTCAAGGACCAAAAGAAACAACTCCAATTTGTCTTATAACTATTTTGCCGCTTTTTTTTTACTTCTTCATTGTTTCTATTCGTATTCCCTCTTTTTTGTTTGTTGTTTTTGTTATTGTGTTATTTTAATTCATGTTTCTTCTCTTCTTCTTCTATATATTTTTTTATTGCAAGAAAGCATTCATTTCTTTATTTTCTTTCTGTTTTCTTTTCTTAAAATTCTTCAATTCTCACCACCATAAATATTAAAGTTGTAGAAATCTAGACCAGTTGAGTCCAAAAAAAGGATGAGAAAACTAATATTTTAGAAAAAAGACGTAACCAATAAGATTCAAGTATTTAAGCAATTGGATTAACAAATAGTAAGAAACATAAAGCTTTTTAGAGGGGAAAAATCTAAATAACAAGTTCTTATATATAAAAATAAAAAATAAACAAAAAACAAAAGTAAGCAGTGATATGCAAAAGTTCTAATTATTTTTTCCTGTGTTTGGTGCTTAGATGCTTAAGACTTCACTTATTTATTTATTTATTTATTTTGCTCATCATATTGTCCAGATATTCCATCAATTATTCGGATTTCTTACTTATTTTTTTCGGTTTTTCCACCTTAATTGGTTACGCTTCTCTTTTTAAGTCATAATCTCAACCATTATTATGAGAGGGAGCCGAATTTTTAAATTTTTAATTGAGAGAGAAATAAATCACTATTCTCCTGTTGTAAAGATAATAACTAGTCATTCTTTCTATTTGTTTGAATGTTTTACTCTATTTACTGAAACTTCTTATTCCTACTCATTTTTTTCAGACACAAACACTTATTTATAAAAAAAAAAAGTACTCCAATTACAAGAAATAAATAATAATAATAAAAAATCATGACTAATAAAAAGAAAAAGAAATATTTTGGCATGATAAATGTAAAATAAAAATTTTTAAAAAGGAAAACCATAAAAAGAGGAAAAACTACTTCAATGAAGCAAAAGAAAAAAATCAGGATAAAAAAAGGAGTATTACCCAAAAAGGCGTATTAAAAGAAAAATAAATAAATAAAGACAGTTTTTGGTATCAAAGAAATTAGGATATTTTGGGATAGTTATTATCCGAAAATATATGGATCTGTGCGTTAAAAAAATAAAATAAAATAAAATAAATAAAATTGAGAAGAACCTGCCAAATCCTTTTGCAAATAAATATGGACCTCATTCATTCATGTCCACAGATAAATATTTGAATGTACTAACTTGGACGGATCAAATACAAACTTATCTCACTGTATAATATATATATATATATATATATTTATTATAAGATAAAATATAAGTGGGACCCATCTGTGAAGTGTCAACCAATGAAAATGGAGATGTCCCCACAAAGTTGGGAGGAGTGGGACCCAAATGAATTGCTCCAAAGAGCAAGGTGCCATGGTCGGAGCAGGCGAGAAGAGAGATGAGGGTGGGGCCCATCATGAGGAACAAGAGGAAGAGATGAGAAGATGGTACGTTGACCGGGCACCACCGACCCTTAATCGACGGCTTTGCTTGCCCAACTCTCCGCCGGTCTCTTCTCCACCGTACAATCCCATGCATGCTTCCTTGTTTATGAGTTTGTGTGTATATACTATATATATATATATATATATCAGCATGTATATTATACCCTGTACTTTTAAAATTTCAAAATTTTGTCAAAGTTTAATGGTTGACGAAGAAACTTTCTACCAAAGTGTTGTATAATTTTTTTTTTTTTTTTTGCACTTAGCGATAATCACCCCATTTAAAATTAATAGTCAGGGACATACATTGACGTGGAGATTATCCGTAAGTTCAACAATATGATGTCCTCATATTACGTAGATTTTAATCCTGAACCTTCCCGAAATGAGAATTTTATGCAAGTGATCTGCTATCAATAGGCCAAGAGACCGTTGGTGTTGGATTTTTTTTTCCCAATGACAGAGTCTTTGATTTCTATATAATTTTTTTTTAATATATAATTGAAATATAAATAAAATATGTATGGTGGTTTGTGCATATTATCATAATTTTTTTGTTTTGTTTTTAGACTTGTATACTTTCAGTGTGGTTATTTTTGACATGCTTTTAAATTTGTTTTAATTGTTTGAAGAGCTAGAGAATATCTTTGTGCTACTCATTTTAACATGTATTTAATTTATATATGGGTCTATACCAATCAAAGGGATTGAAATAATTTTTTTATAATAAAAAATAATAAGAATTGTATTTTAATTTTATATATTAATATATGGGTTTATACCAATCAAAGGAATTGTATTTTATGATTAAAAAAATAAATTAATTTATGTTAAACATATAATTATTATCTAATTGATTGATTTATATCCCATACAAAAATATATTAGAGAAAATGAATCTCAAAATAATTATTTTAGTCAAATAACTTAATGATTGATTGCAATAACCCTTGTGATCAATTATGAAAAGCCTATATATATATATATATATACATGTGAAGTTCAAGTTATTCTAGGGATATTATTTTGTAGGGTATAAATAGTCCTAATAGTCATTGATTTGAGACAAAAGAATCAGCTTTGGCTTTAAGTTTGGTGGTGGTAGGGAAATGGTGATTGATTTATTATATATATATATATATATATATTTAATAGATACAGTGAACAAGAGTGGTGTGACATTGAAGGCCTAGACTTTTGGACCACCTAACTTCCATGAGAGGTTTATACTATATTATCCTTGTCTTTCTTTTCTTTCTTTCTCTATCTCTCAAAAGCATGCATTGATGGACATGACTTGATAAGATGGCTAACTGTGTTTAACCATATGCTATGTGATATGGCATCATGCTACCAAGCAAAGGAACAAATCTTAGCCACCCTAGCTAATAAATCATTTCTAGAGATATCTCTTTTAAATCTTGGTATTTTGGTTGCATCATCTTCATTATAAATGTATCAACAGAGAGTGTGTGCCTTCTCTAATAACATCTCTATATTTGAAATTTAAAAATTATCACTATTTAATCATTTATATACAATACTTAATAATAGTTAATAATATCTTATAATATTTAATAGTATATGATACAGTAAATTTTATATATTATTTTTATAAATAACACTGTTAGATTATAATTTAACATAAAATTAACGTTTTTAGATTTTTAAAAAATAACTAAATATGTACCTAAAAAATTTATTATACATATAGATTTCTAAACAAAATTATTGTCCATACTTCACAAACTCCTCTAGAGTTGCCAAAGAATTCATATATAAACATAAAATCAAAATAAAATAGGAAAAATGGCAAAATAGGATGGAGCAAAACAGTGAAAAAAATCAACAACAAATTTAAAATTATAGATTTTGAGAGTAAATCATAATTTAGAGAACAAACTCCAAAGTTTTTTCATAAGAATAAATAATAATATAAAAATACCTAATAAATCCCATATAAAGGGTTTTAATATATAGTTTATGTTTAAGTTAAATTAAATTACTAAACAATCGTTATTGAGGGAACAACCAAGTCTAATTGACTAGAATGGCTAAAATAAAAAAATGCATCTTAAAAAACTAATCATATAGTAATCTACATTTAAATATAGATCAATTAGTCAATTGACTAATGTAGCCAACTTAAACCAAACTTCTTAACTGTACCACATCAAAATATATATATGACTTGTATAGCACATATATTATCAAATGATTTGATAAACATCACATGATAATGTCTTGATATCTCAACTCCTTGATTTAGATTTTATGGTCATGTAATGCATATTTTATAATTGGTCTACTATATATGTATTGTTTATGCAAGGATTTCTTTTCTATTTCTTGTTTCTTAGTTCCAAGTGTATAGAAAATTGATAACAATGAATCATTATTGATGCATTATTAATATAGACAAGATAAAACCACAATGAGTAAATGCACACATGGGATAAATGTGACCTAAACAAACAAAAGAAGTAGGTTGTGAATTGATTTAATCTCATATCATTTTAATGTTCACAAAGAGAGTGGTCATGATAATTGAAATAACAATAAAAATTTAATATTTTATCAATAATATATATATATATATATATTTGTGATGGTAAACAGTGCTAGAACAGGGAAATATAGAAGGGTGGAAAAGAAACAAGCCATATCCAACATGCAGAGATTTTGTGGGCTCCTTTTGATCTTAATCAACTTTTGATTTGGACTCACTTGCATTGGATGCATGGCCAACTATTACCACTCAGTGTCAATTGCAAATAATAATAATACTCTTTACCAAAAGGTTTTTGATGGTTCCAATTGCATGCAAGGTAAATGCATGTTCAATTCCATTTGTATGTATTTCACATGCACAGTTTCCTTTTCATTTTTAACTCATGCCTTTTGTTTTTATGGCAATTTGTACTTTTTCTTGGTCTCTCTGTTATATCACTCTATATTTTTATTTCTATTTTTATTTTTTAAAATTAAAAACATTCATTTTAATATAAAGAGCACAATAAGAGAAAAGTAAGTAATAGTAACACCCTCACCTCTTTCAATTCCTTAGAAGTACTTCATATTTATCAAATATCCAAAATATCATTAAATTTTTAAAATTTTATTTTTAAATTAAAATTAAATTAAAATTATAAAATTGCCCCATTTTACCCCTTTGTCGGTGCACTTGTGCCTAAATTTGAGAAAAGAGATCTCAACTCTTTTGTGTCATTGGTGTTAGAGCTATTTTTAATATTCTATTAAAATAAAAAAGCACGGAAATAAAAATAAAAAAACTAAAAAAACTAAAAAACTAAAATGTGAAAAAAAAGTCAAAAAGATTATACTATTATAATGAGTACATAAACTGAGTTTTTATTAATTTTTCAAAAGAATATTATAAGGATTAAAATCATCTGATATTTAAATTTTTATAATTCAGATGCTAATTTTAGTTTTGATTTAGTTTTATGATAACGGATGTTTGTATAGAATAAAGTTATAGAATTGAATCTTTGTAGCATTGTTTAATTGGTGTACATAATTTGCATATGATTATTTAACTTTTCTCAAATAAGATTAATTATTGAGATACTTAAATCAGTGAAAACAATTTCACTCAAATAATATTATTTTTAAAAAATACAATTATATTATTTGTACATATTCAAATTACTTTATCAAAATTTTCAAAATTTGTAACTAAAATGGCTACTAATTACTCTCTTTTTTATTAAAAATGTTTATGTTAACTGATTCACACAGAGTAAGAAAAGTACTTGGGATTAAAAAATTTATAAATATTTAGCATACATTTTTCCTTTTACTCATTATTCTTTCCATTCATTAAAGTTGTGCATTTAGAGAGATAATGATGGAGAATAATGCATATTAACAAATTTTTAAGGTTATATTTAAAAATTAACCCTTAAATTAGATATATGAATAAATAATTTGAGACATAAAATTTTTTTAGATATATAAAAAAATAGTTTAAGATTCAATTAATACACGGAGCATCCCTCTTAATGTTTTTTATAACTATATATTTTAATATATTTTAACTAGCTTGGCAGGAAATAAATTTGCATATATACATGAAGACATATGTGGCCCATAATCATGAACTTGGACTAACTGTATCTTAACTTGGACAAGCCCAAATGGATCCGTTTAAATGGAAATAATGGAACATTGACACTTCGACTCAGAACGTCTTGATCCGTCACACGAGACCAATTGTTAAACCTTTAATTTTTTTTTATTATTATCTTTCCAAGTCAAACGTTTTTATCTAGTTTAAATCAAAGATGCAGCATATATATATATATATATATATAATTCTAGGGACATCCCCACAATAGCCGTTAGATCACTCATCTAACGACTGTTGTTTCATTACTAATCCCGGAGATAGGGTTAATCAGGTTTATATTTATAATAAAATAACCGTTTGATGATGATCTAATGATTGTTGTGAGATATCATCTACTGATTGTTGTGGGATGTCCCTAAATTTTTACTGTACCCTAGATTACTTAAGTTTACAAGGGTATAGTAGTAATCTATCGATGTAAAGAATTGTCGGCATATAAAAATTTACTATTTTATTTGTTATCTTTCAATTATATGAATATCAATGACAGTGCAACCAATGAACCAACCATGTGACATGATCATGAATTTTGTTTTCTACTTTGATTTCATGGCATACATTTTTTTGGAACCCATTAACTTATTAGAAAATAACCAGTAGATTTTACATAAATGAAATTCGTGAGATTAATGCGAAATGATTTTCTTTAAAAATAAAAAATTAATTGAAAGATAAAATAGGGGAATTAGGTTTTGGTAGATGTAATTACTACTATACCCTCATAAATATTATGTTTATTTATATATTTTCATGAGTAAAAATTAATTTGTAAATTTTATAAAAATATGGATTGATGTCAAGATGAATGTATAGTGAATACAGTAAAAAATAATTTTCTTTTCATAAAGGTTTTTTTTATGATTTTTTATTTGCGATGTGTATAAATAAATAAAAATGATCATAATATTTTGTTTGATGGTCCAATTCAATGTGAAAATGGTAACATGCATCTCATGTGATTTCTTCATAAATATTATTAAATTCAAAAGGTACATTTCTAGCCAATGTCACAACTTGAAATAAATCTCTATTCAAGCCTAGAAAAATAGAATATAATTATTTTAATTTATAGCTTGAACAAAATGCAAATACCTTGTGAACCCAATGTAAGTCAACGAGAATTCATTTATACATCTAACTTTTAATCTTGCAAATAAGATTTATTAAATAAAAATAAATATCATCACACATTATTAACTTAGACTGAAGTAATAAGATTATTTGATAATATTATTTACTTCAAACTTGAATTTTTATCAATATTGTTAATTTCAATCTATTGAAATATCAGATTTCCCCTTCAAGAGTTAGTAATATCTCTATAAACCTCCAATTAAGGAAGAGCAAAGACAAATAAGAGATACAATGGGTTTAGGTCTTGTAATATATCATTGTAGTCCCTTCAAAGTCAAATATTATCTTTTTCTTTCTTTTTTATTATTTTTTCTTATAGAAGGGATAAAACATAATTTTATTAACCTAAGAGAAAAAAAATTAGGGCTCGTTTGGCTGCAAAATAAAAAAATATGGTATAATTTTATTATGTAGGAAGTGCAAGTGATTATTACAGAAATTATAGCATATTCTATTTCTACAGAATAAGTGTTTGATTACCAAAATAAAAAAAAGTTACGGAGATCGACCGGTTGGCAATTAGACTACCGGTGGACCTGTGGCCGGTCGTCGGAGGTCGGCCGGAGCACCGGTGGATCGCCGGTGTGTCACCGGAGTCCAGCCGGGCGGACCACCAATGGATCGCCGGCGTGTCACCGGAGGTCGGTGGACTGGTAAATGGACCGGTGACCAGTTGCCGAAAACCTGCAGGACCACCGGTGGATGGCCGGCGTGTCACCGAAAGCCGGTGGACCGATGATTGCATCGTCGATGGACCGATGATTGGACCGTCGATGGACCGACCGGTCACCGGAGGCTGGTTAGACCGTCGGCCGGACCAGTGGCCGGTCGTCGGAGGTTGGCCGAGGTACCGGTGGACTTGTGGCTGGTTACTGGATCAAAAGAGAGAGAGAGAGAGAGAGACTTTTTACAATAAAAAAAAATATTCCACCAAGAGTGGAATATTTTTTTATGCCATAATGTCTATATTATGCCATAATTTTATACTCTAAAATAAGTATCCAAACAACTAATATGGCATAATTCTTAAAAAATTTTAAAAAATTATGGTATATTATACAGATTATGCCATAATTCTGGCCTATCCAAATAGGCCTATAGTAAAAGCACCATACAAAGAAGATTTATGAACAAGGGAATAAAAAAAGAGTTAGACAGAGGTAAAAAAATATTTAAAAAAAGCAAAGACACAAATGAACAAGTACTTGCACGCAACCCTAAGAACTCAAGGCTTTGCTTTATGATGTCAAATGAACTCTCAAACTTTAGCATTTTCGTTTTATGAATTATAGAAATTCACATAAAAAAAGAGTAATGCTGTATAGAACGAAACAATCACATGAACAAGCCATATAACTGATGTGGCTGGTGACGTGTCAAATTATTATTATTTTTAAATTAAAAACAAATTTGAGAAAACCATCACCACGAATCTCTCTCTCCAATGTCGGCAGCGTTCTACGTTTCCCGAAATACCCCTCCAGCTTTCCTGAACCACACTCCGTCCTTCCCAGAATACCTCTAAAATCCATTCCCAGAACGCCCCTCTCCATCGTCTCCGCCCTCCCTCAACACCAAAACCCCATCCCTAGCTCCCCCGCTATTCCCCACCGCTTCTCCCCTGATTTGCCACGCAAGGGTGCCGATATTCTCATCGAAGACCTCAAGCTCACTGGTGTCACCAATGTCTTCGCCTACCCCGGTGGTGCCTCCATGGAGATCCACCAAGGCCTCACCTGCTCCCCAATAATTCGAAACCATCTTCTACGGCAAGAGCAAGGCGAATCCTTCGCCGCTGGGGGCTACGGCAGGGCCACCGCCTGCCCCAGCGTCTGCATCGCCACATCCGGCCTTGGCGCGACCAACCTCGTCTCCGCCCTGGTTGACGGCCTTCTCGACTCCGTCCCCGCCGTCCCTGTCACCGATCTTAGAAGAGAAGCTAGAGCACAGGTCAGTGGTGCGCAAGAGAGAGGAGCGGCAGCCAGGAGTGGGGGAGGGAAGCGGCTACCGGGAGCGGGGGAGGGAAGCGGCGGCCAGGACTGGGAGAGAGCCCCACAAGAGATAGAGAGAGTGTGATAGAGAGAGAGAGAGAGATTCGTGGTGTGGTTTTGTTTACTTTCTCAATTTTTTTTTTAATTTTAAAAAAAAAATAATTTGACACGTCACCAGCCACATCAGTTGTGTGACTGGTTCGTGTGATTGCTTCACTCTATATAGCATTACTGTAAAAAAAAAACAAGCAGTTAACTTTAAGATCCCTAAATGTCAATTTTGGAGTTATGTAGTCTCCTAAGATTAAATATCTCTCCAACGTGATTCCATATTCTCTCTGCGCGAGGTATGGAAAGGAAGATAGACTGGTAGTTCAAGCATTGAGTGACAGGGAATGCAGGTGATAATTAGAAGTTTGATGGATCTCTTGGTGGCAAGGTTGTCAAATGTGAGGACCTTGTTATTCCAAACTAGTCAATTAAAAATGTTGATTTTTTGGGAGTTGTCAAAGATGCATATTAAGCTTATGGCCTTGCTTGGATTGACTTCTTAAAAAAAATGCTTTCTTTCATTTTAATAGTTGTGCTTCTGAAAAAAAAAAATGCTTATGCAGGGTAAGTTAAGCACTTTTTAATTTTGTGTTTGGATTAGTTTTTTTGTAGAAGTAGAAGCTGTAAAAATAAGCTAAAAAATAATTTTTTTTTCAGAAACTGGTCATGACTAGTTTCTGAAAAAAAACTGTTTTCAGTTTTTTTTTTTACAACTTCTGCTTTTGCAGAAAAGCCAATACGAATAATTTTTTTTTTTAATTCAGAAATATTTACTTATAAAAAAAACACTTATGGATTTTTCAAAAACTAATCCAAACATGCACTATATCGAAGTTTTAAAGAGCATGATCCTACATTGATAAGGTGGGGAGGTACGAAGAGCTTCAGAAGATCTCGTGTCATAAATCTGTTGGTGCCCATCAATGGACCCCATGGCTAAACCAAAATAAAATGGATACACAATCCCTGAAGATAAGAGACACACAAATTCTAGACATAATTGGCATCCCTATCCTTAAAATGCAGATCCTAATAACAATTTTTTTTTCTAAACAATTTCACATTTATTTATTTATTTATTTTTAAATTAATAAACTATCCATTAGGATCTCAATAATGTGTATATTATCATTATGCATAAGAGTCGGGTTATCATTATTCAAAAATAAAATTATTTCACAATTTAAAGGGTTTTTTCAAAATCATTTTCTAGGCTAAAACAAGAAAATCTCACTTTATATATTTCACTAATTTATCCCACTATATTAAAACCCCACCCCATCATTAATTACTTCCTCTATAAACGCCTTCTTCTCTAATCTAAACCCTTAATTAAAAACATTAATTACCATCCTTAACCCTAAACAATCTCCATCCAAAATACTTAACAAAATTTACATGCAGATAAACACCATATAACAATAAAAAGTACAATTATTTCAACCGTTCATCCTCTTAATTTCCCTCAAAAAGAAGATATATATATATATATATATATATAGAAGTTAACCAAATAAAACATCAAAAAACAAAAAGACAAAAAAAAAGAAGAAAGAAAGAAAGATCGAAAGAGAAAGAAAGAGTAAAGAAAGAAAAAAACACTAACAACACACAGTCCACTTTTTTTTTTTTCCTAAACTTTTATTTCCTATTTTTTTTAACTCAACCATGTAAACTATCCAAGATCACCACCACCGCCACCACTCTACCCGGTGGCCGGAAACCCAAACGGCAACGGCCGGACGACGGCAGCGGAAGCAGACTCATTCCCAACAACCTTCTCATGTCTAAACCCATAATTCCTGAGCACTTGATCATCAGCAAAGTTCAAAGCTCTCATCATCCCTTCCCAACAATTCTCCCCAGAATACATCTTATTATGATCACCACTGCATGGTTGACACCCTGTGAAATGAGTTATAAAAGGTCTTCTCCAACCCTCCTTCCCAAACCTCATCTTCATCTCCTGCAAATACTTCTCTCTCACCGCCGCATTCTCCATCACCGCCACCTTCTCCGCCTTCCTCTCCTGCAACTCCGGTGACCTCTTCTCAATCTCCAAATACTTCTCCTCAATCTTATTCAACTTGCCAACAATCTCCAGCCAGTAACCCTCAAAGTAAAACTCATTCTCCAAGTAAATCTTATCACCCCACTTCTGTTTCTCATGCAAGAGAAGATAAACTAGGGCAGACTGATCATCAGACTCGTCGAAAAGCTTGTCGGAAAGGTCAGCTTTGAGGGTTTTACCCCAGGATTCATAGTGTGGAGTTTGAGGACCCATAGAAGCCCAGACGTCCATGAAGTCAAGAGACCATTGACAATTGCGGATGAGGAAAACGCCGGCGTTGAGACTGACCCAACTGCGTTTCTCGTAGACGAGATGAGGCCAGCCATGGACGACGAGGTTGTGGTTTTGGTATTTGTGGAGAGGGAGAGAGAAGTCCATGTCGGTGATGGCGGCGTCGGAGTCGACCCACCAGAGCCAGTCGGCTTCCGGGTGGGCGAGCATGGCGGAGCGGAGGAGAGGGAGCTTGGCCCAGAACTTGGGCATGAGAGGGTGGAAGAGAGCGGTGTTGTAGAAGAGATCGATGTTGTGAAGACGGCAGTAGTCGGCTTTGTTTTTGTAGAATTTTAGGAGGAGGTGGTCGCCGATGGGGTTCCGGCAAGGGGTGGGTTGTGAGCCGGTGAGCATGAGAAGAGGTTTGGAAAGAGAGGGGTTGGAGAGAAGCCATGTTTTCCGGTGAGTGTCCCAGTTTGTGATTTTGGAGTTGGAATTAGATGAAGTGGTTGTGGTGGTGGTGGTGGTGGGGAAGGTGGTGGGGGAGGTGGGATTGGGGAGGAGGAAGGAGTACATGGACCAGAAGAGGAAGACAGCGAGGGCGGTGCCGCCGGCGAAGATGAGAGAGTTGGAGAAGAGGGAAGAGGCAGCCATGGATGTTGTGAATGAAGAGAAGATGAAGTTTGTATTGGGAATTTGAGATGAGGAGTTAAAAAGCGTCGGTGATTGTGTAAGAGGGTGTGGGACCCACTTTTCTGAATAGTAAAAGAGTGGGGCTTGTTATTGGGTAGATTTAAGAGGTGTGGGGTCCAGATATGTTTGGACACGTGGCGAGATGTGCGGAGAAAATGGAAAGCTGTTGCTGTCAACTTTTCTCTTCATGGTTGAATAACTTGCTTTACATGTGTTTTTGTGTACTGTTTATGTATTTTACTTTTACCACTTTACAATTTTTTTAAAATAAAATATATACTGATCACAAATTTATATTTTGATTTTTGGGATTTTTTTAAAGGTAAAATTATGAACCAACCTATATTTGGATCATGGTAAAATAAAAAATAAGGTATTTGAAGTAAAATTAGGGGGGGTTCTAAACAAAAATATTTTTATTAAATTTAAAAAATTACATGCATACTCTATGAAAAAATTTTAGTTTTGGGTTCGAATTTAAATAGTTTTTTTGAAAAATAATAAAATAATATAAATTATTAAATAATTTTTTTTAATTTTAAAAATAATATTATATATAAAATTAATATAAAATATAATTTATAACTTCAAGACTATTTTAATAATATTAATATAAAATTTTACCTTTCATTATCTACAAGACTACAAGGTTTGATAACCTCTATTTATTTTACTTTTAATTTAAATAAGATATTATTTTACCTTATGTTATCTTACTTTACAAAACACGATATCAAAAAAATGTGTCATTAGTAATTTTTTTAGAATAATATATCAAAAATAATTAAATATAATATAATTATTTGTTTTGCCATTTTAAATAAAAATATGGGCGGCTTTGTATATAGTTTTTTTTTTATTATGTTTTAATTGTGATTTAATAATTAAATTATATTTAAAAAAACACAATAGTTGTTAAACATGGCTTAGATCTTAATTGGGACTAAAATCATCATCGGCCGGATTAACCAAGAAATTATACTTAATAAATTAAAAAAAAAAAAAGAGAAAACCAAGCAATAACTCAATATAAATGAAAACATAACATTATAAAATACTACGAGAACATGGATTTTGTGATTTTGTCATAAATATTTATAAATTTAACAAGGGTTATGTCCATGGTTACTGTCTTAAACTTTGAAAGAAATTGCATCATAATTAATGAACACCCATGTGATTCATAAGATTTCATTTATGCGCTTCATGTTAATCATGCTCATCACCGAAGTGAATTTTTTAAATAAATATGAATAACATCCAATATTATTGATGCAAATGAAAGCATGTTATTAAAAAGTTCTGAGTTTGGTTTGCGCAATGGGAAAAAAGGAAAGGGTATTGTAATAGTTATAAGAATGAAAGAATGAGAAAGGAAATAATAACTATATCCGGATGAAAGGATAATTTATTTTAAGAATAAAAAAGGATGGGTGATTAATTATTTTTTTATGTCATTAATATTTTATAGATTTTATAATTCATTTTAATTATTATAATTATTTTAAGAATAAAAAAGGATGGGTGATTATTTATTTTTTATGTCATTAATATTTTATATATTTTATAATTCATTTTAATTATTATAATTTAATAAATAACTAAATCCTTTTATTTATAAAATCATTATTTTATTTAATTATTATAATTAATTAATTATTAAATAAATTTCTTTCTTTATAGAATATTTCAAATATCACTTTTTAATTATTATAATTAAAATTTAATCAAGTATTTCATTTAAATCATTATTAATTTAATTATTATAATTAACTATTTAGCTTAAATAATTTTATTATTTATAAAATATTATGAGCATCATTATTGATATAATTATTATAATTAACTATTTAACTTAAATAATTGTATTATTTATAAAATATTATGAGTATCATTATTTATTTTAATTACTATAATTAAATATTTTACTTTTATCATTATTCAATTTAATTATTATATTTAACTATTTAAATTATCACTTTCACATTAATAAGATTATACTCCCTTTGTGTCTGGGTTAACCATTTCACAAAGAGTGAGAAAATTGGTTAGAATTAAACCATTTCAAAAAAAAAAAAGTAAAAAAGGAGTTAAAAGTTTTATAAACATTTAACTTATTTTTTTTTAATTTCGTCCATTTTTTCTTTTCATCCATTGAGGTTGTGCTAAAATGACAGTAATGAATAACAATGAATTTAAATATATTAATAAAGTTAAATTTAGAAATTAATTCTTGAAATAGATATGTGGACATTTACAATAGGATGTAGGGAGCAAATTTTTATTTTTTTAATGTGAGACTGAAAGATCAACTCTTTCTTATAATATTGGTTGAGGTAAATGGCTTATCTATTTTATAAAATTTTTTTTGACATTGTAGACAGAGCAGATTAAATACATACATTTTTATTATTATGCATGTATCATATATTGGGAGAATCAAGCTTTCAACTTTTTATATTGATGATATATATATATATATATATATATATATATATATATATATATATAATCTTTTATTAAAAATAGAAACTCTGACAAATCATCCATTCATTTCAATTTTGCATGTTTTCAAAACATGGTAACTGGTAAGTAACATAAGCCTTCACTCACCATTGGTTACAAAACATTGAAAATGTTGAAAATTGAGACTTTTTTTTTTCTAAGTCCAAACATAAATTCCAAAGTATAGCTTAAATCATGGCCCCAATCATGCACAATTTCCAAAGTCCAAATGAAAAGCACCAAGTCATCCTCTGTCATTTTATTCCATTCCTTCCTATTACTATTTAATGTTTTGTCAAATATAATATTAATCCACTAATCCTAAAATTATGGACCCAATAACTATTGTACTAATAATATGTTTGAAAGGCTCCATTTTTGCAAGATTCATTGGAAAAATTACATCTTTATTTTTTTTTTTCTAAGTGGCTTCACATTTAATTATTTTAAAATTAGTAAACTATAAGAAATAATCACAATAATTGGTATAAAGAGTGACATACATAAGCTTTTAATCCTCAATTTTTTTTTTGAATAAAGTGGATAAACCACTGATTTATTAGGAAAACAAAGCACCAAACAACAAACAGACAACAAAAAGAAACAGTCAGAAAAACAGAACGAAAACAACGATAAAAAGGACGCTACACCAGCGGTGTGACAGTCCACAACAAACGACAAAAGGAAAAGAAAACGGAAGCATCAAACACCAACTGAAACCCCCAGCCTAAAACTGAGAAGACGAAGTATACCAAGAGGCAACAAAGGTCAACTCAGTCAGACTAAGAAGGTTCACTCCTGAAGATGGGCTAGATCGAGTTGCTGGCGAGGTCCGCTGATCTGGCGCTCAGGAAGTCGAGAGAACGCTTGACGGATTGTATGGAATCACTGGAAACATGCAGAGTAGGATCCCTAGCTGCAGAACACCAATCAATAAGCATATGAGAAGTTTTAAACAAGATTGCAGTAGTGGAAAGAAAGGCAAGATTGAATATTCTATTATTCCTTTCCAACCAAATATTCCAGAAAATTGCTCTGGTAAGGAGATCCCAGAAGGTGCGCCTATGCGCTTCCAGGGAAGGAATCCAAGTTATCCAAACTTGATCAAGCGAAATTGGAGTTGTAAGTAAATGTAGATTGTTCACATAGAACGCCCAGATACGGGAAGCAAATTCACAGTGAATCAGAAGATGGTCAACAGTTTCAGAATTGTTGTAGCACAAGACACATGTATCTGTTGCATTCTGAAAGTTACAGCCAATCTTAGCAAGGTTGGACATAGATGGAATTTTGTTATCATTAGCAAGCCAACAGAAAAGTGTGACCTTGCTGGGACAATCCACTTTCCAGAATAAGGGATAAAGTGGTGTGCGCAAACCACCATCAACAAGGAACTTATAGAAGGAGCGAACCGAGAAGGAACAATTTCTTTCTAAGGTCCAAATGTACAAATCCTCCTGGGAAGAGGAGCACTCTGGAATAGACTGAATAATGGGAAAGAGATCTTCCATAGTAGTTTCGTGGAAAAAAGAAGCGAGAATGGAAGAATTCTGGTAAAAATGTCTGGTGGTGGTCCAGGGTGTCAGGCAATTGTTAAAAAGATCAGGCCAAATATCTTTAGGAGCTCGGCCGCCTAGCCAGTTATCAAACCAGAAGAAGGTAGAGGCCCCATTGAGTATTTTTTTTGAAGTACAGGCTCTGAAAGCAGGAAGTAATGGGGTGATGCCAGCCCAAAAAAAGGATTTGTTCCTTGGCGGGGAATGAAAGAGTGGCCCAGGAGGACCTCCACTAAGGTAATTGAAGTGAATGATTTTGGACCAGCAATGCCCAGCGAAAATTTTCCACCACCATTTGGCGAGAAGGGCATTATTAAAGAAGCGAAGATTAAGAATACCCCAACCACCCATGCTGCGAGGGCGACAGATTCTATCCCAAGCAACCAGACGAAGACCTTTGGAATCAAGGTCCGGACCTTTCCAGAGAAAATCTCTACGGATTTTAATCCTCAATCAAACAAAAAAAATTAATAC
This sequence comes from Dioscorea cayenensis subsp. rotundata, assembly GCF_009730915.1. Classification (NCBI taxonomy): domain Eukaryota; kingdom Viridiplantae; phylum Streptophyta; class Magnoliopsida; order Dioscoreales; family Dioscoreaceae; genus Dioscorea; species Dioscorea cayenensis. The sequence continues at coordinate 2,665,944 of NC_052483.1, forward strand.
TATTTATGATGAAATATTTGTATTTTTTATATTTTAAACATGTTAAAATTTTATTGCTAAAAACACAGCATATCAAAGATTTCTTGATTTATTAATACTAAGTCATTTTAAACAGGGCATTGTCGCTTATTTATTAAAAAAAAAAAAAAACACGCTCTAAATTACAATGGTACAAAATGTCTTTTGATAATAAAGCAAAATATTAAGAAATCATTATTATACATTGGGATAAAGAATGAAGACTATAACGGGAGGGAGTAGAGACTTAAAGTCATATATTGGTTTTTATTATAAATAAAATTTTTTATATTTTCAAGTACCAAATTAGATTAGGCTTTCTAGTATCTATTTTTAGTTCTCTTGTTTCTTAATTTTTTGAATTTTATTTAATACTTTTTCATTCCAAAATATCACTTAAAAAATCATATGCGTTTGGTGTTTTCTCATAAGAATTTTTAATGAAATTTAATTGCTAGAAAAGTAATTGATGGAAAAACCAAGGTTGTCAGACCCGGACCGGCCCGGCCGGTTCAACCGGAAAAACCGGGAACCGGCCATGTGACCGGCCCGGGTATACCCCATTGACCCGGGTATTAAAAAACCCGGTGTTAACCCGGTGACCCGGCCAGGTCAATCGGGTCACAATGTTTAATTTTTTTTACATTATTTAATAATTTATTATTATTTTCTCATTAAAAATCACAAAATCGTGTATATTTATTAATATTAATTTATAATTTATAATCAATAAATAGAATTACAATATATATATATATATTACAAAAATTAACATTTAAAAATAAAATATATTAATGTGTTATGTAAATACTTTCTAAAAATTTAATTTATTAAGAAAATAAAACAATAAATGAGTGTAATTTTATTATAAAAATATAAAATTAAAATATTCTAATTAAATAAAAAATATAAGAAAATCTAAAACAAAATAAAAACTCAATTGAGATATAAGAATTAGTGAATTAAATTTCTTATTTATTTTAACAAAATCAACCAATAAACAAATAAATAAATAAATAAATAACATCGAGAGAAGTTCGATAATTATATATTAATATATTAAATTTGTAAATATTTAAAAATGTAAAAATAAATGACATAATTAGAAAACTCTACTGTATATAAGGTTATTTATCAATTTAAATATTAAATTTGAGTAGGTTTTTATAATATAATTATGGGTTTAATATTATATTTGCTTATTATTAATTATTATAATATTTTTATATTTAATTATTGACCCCGGTTCAATCCCGGTTCGACCCGGTCGAACCCATTGACCCCTGACCCCTGACCCCTAGGCTTAGCCGGGTCATTGTCCGGGCCAGGTCTGACAACCTTGGGAAAAACGATCACAAGAAAAGTAATTTTTTTTTTGTTTCTATGCATTAGAAAATCGGATTAACTTGGTGGGAAAGTAATATTTTAGTGTTTGGTGTAAAAAAACATTCTTAGAAATCTTTTGTTATAATGACAAAAATACCTTTACATTGTTCCATCTATCAACAACTTGTCAAATATTTTTAATATTAAGATGATAATCAATTAATCTTTCATACACATTAATAATTTTAATATCGTTTATATAATAAACATGTTTTTATTTAGCATGGACATTTTCTCATCCTTCAAACTCGTAAGAGGGTTTCTGCTGTATCACAGTAACTTAGTACAATAAAACCAAATTTCTAAGTTACTCTCCTACAATATTAGCTACAGTAGCACGTTAATGTGCCGGGTTTAAACTACAATGATTGGGCTAAGAGAGAAAATACTACTTATTACATGATTTCTCTTTCCCAAATCGGGTGATCTCCCAACTTTGGTGTTCAACTTCTCAGGAACAACTGATCAATCAAGAGGAGCCCGAATTGAAGATCTTGTTTTTTTTTTTCTCTCAATCCAGCTAGTTTGTTCAAAAATCTGGTGGCTTTCTTCCCAATATCCATTAGATCTAGCCATTTCTAGTCATCAATTAATTTGTTTCGGCGCTGATTAGCTACAATTTTTTTCCTCTTTTCCCATCTAGGGTTTGCTTACCTTTTTTCCCCACTTTACTATCAATTTTGTTAATATTTTCTTTTTTCTTTTTTAGGTTTTCTTTTCTTCCATTAATAATCTTTAAATTTGGCAATTATTTTCCATTTTATTTTGACATTTCACTTTTTTTTTAATTTTTAAAATTTACCTTTTGATTATTGTTTTGTAAGCTTTAATAAGTTCTGGTGTTTATGAGTAATGTCATCTATAATGTTTGTTAGTTGTTATGTAAAGATGTTTATTGCAGTAATATAAAGATTTTGTTGTTGTGTGTTGTTGAGTGTGCATTATCTCTGTCATATTAACTTATTTTTCCATCTCATCTCATGATTTTCATCTTGTGAAGTTATATATATATATACACACACATCAAGAAAATCTGTGTGAAAAAAATCAAATGCATTTAATATCTTGATAAATTAATAATAATAATAAATCGTGAAATTTATAATTTTATAAAGTTTCATTTTATTTTTTGATTTCCATATTTTTAGGTTGAAGTTATCGAATTAATTAATCTATTAAAGTATAAATATAGTAATTACAAAAATTAAAAATATTTCATTAAATAAATTATTTTTTTCTATCCAATATTAAAACAATGAAATTTAATGAAATTTTTTATCAATAAAATCTAATGTATTTTTTGTGATGAATAAAAAGTTAAAAACTAATCAACATCCTTGTGGGAGTAACCTCTGCATGTGTTTCCATATCTTCTAAATCCATCACAACAACAAGCACATGTTTATTAAATCCGTATTTAAGAATCCTCCTAAACAAATACAAGATTTTGAAATCCAGCATTTCAAATACAGTTTTAACCAAACATTAGATTTGACTCTCATGTACTTTCAAATTTAGAGATTTACAAATACACTGCAATTATAAATCCACTGTATTTTTAACTACATCAAATCAAGCGTCTCCAAAAATTCAATTTGAGTTAAAGTTCCAACAATAAAATATATAAATAATTTTATTAATTAATATACTAATAAATTTATCTCAGTTGGAATTATATCATATATGCAAATGATATATCATGTATGCGTGGATATTCTTCCCTCATTTATCCCACAATATTAAACCCTTAACTCACCATTAACTTCTTTATTAACAACTACCTCTCCAGTGTCACTTTTAAGGAAGATCTAATTAAAAACATTAATTATCATTTTAAATTTTAAAACAAAAGATTCATCTGCCACATTTATTTAATAATTTAATATTAATAACAAAATTAAGAAAAACAAAACATTCAAAAGCAAAGAGATGAAAGAAAAAGCAAAGAAACAAACACAAAACCACAGTTCATTAGTCCTACTGAACTTTTATTTTCCACTTTAAACTCAAACCATTTTTAAATTATCACAAATGGTGCACCACAAAACCACCCTATCCAGTGACCGGAAATCCAAATGGCAGTGGTCGGACGGTGGCGGCGGTGGCAGACTCATTCCCAACAACCTTCTCATGCTTAAACCCATAGTTTTTGAGGACTTGATCATCAGCAAAGTGAAGGGCTCTGAGCATCCCTTCCCAACAATTCTCCCCAGAATACATCTTGTTATGATCTCCACTACATGGCTGACACCCTGTGAAATGAGTTATAAAAGGCCTTCTCCAACCCTCCCTCCCAAACCTCATCTTCATCTCTCTCAGATACCTTTCCCTCACAGCAGCATTGGCATCCACCGCCACCTTCTCTGCCTTCCTCTTCCTTAGCTCCGGTGACCTCATCTCAATCTCCAAATACTTGTCCTCAATCTTGTTAAACTTGCCAACAATCTCCAGCCAGTAACCCTCAAAGTAAAACTCATTCTCCAAGTAAATCTTATCACCCCACTTGCGTTTCTCATGCAAGAGAAGGTAAACAAGGGCAGATTGATCATCGGAGTCACTGAAGAGCTTGTCAGAGAACTCAGCTTTGAGGGTTTTGCCCCAGGATTCATAGTTTGGAGTTTGAGGACCCATGGAAGCCCAGGCGTCCATGAAGTCAAGAGACCACTGGCAGTTGCGGATGAGGAAAACGCCGGCGTTGAGGCTGACCCAACTGCGTTTCTCGTAGACGAGATGAGGCCAGCCGTGGACAATAAGGTTAAGTTGTGGTTTTGGTACTTGTGGAGAGGGAGGGAGAAGTCCATGTCGGTGATGGCGGCATCGGAGTCGACCCACCAGAACCACTCGGCTTCCGGATGGGCAATCATGGCGGCGCGAATGAGGGGAATCTTGGCCCAATAAGTGACCATGAGAGGGTGGAGGAGGACGGTGTTGTAGAAGAGATCGATGTTGTGGAGACGACAGTAGTCGGCTTTATTTTTGTAGAATTTGAGGAGGAGGTGGTCTCCGACGGGGTTCCGACAAGGGGAGGATTGGGAGCCGGTGAGCATGAAGAGGGGTTTGGAGAGGGTGGGGTTGGAGAGGAGCCATTCTTTCCTTTGAGTGTCCCAGTTTGTGATTTTGGAGGTGATTGTGTAGGAGATTGATGGGTTGTCATAAAAGGAAGGTCCAATGATTGTCTGAGTGCTTGTAGAGTTGTTCTTGGTTTTGGTGGTGGTGGTGGTGGTGGTATGAGGGATGGTGGTGGTGGAAATAGGGAAGGCGTTAGGGTTGGGGTTGGGGATGAGGAAGCAGTAGATGGTCCAGAATAGGATGAATGCAAAGATGATACTGATTGTGAAAAGGAAGGGGTCATACCAGTTTAAGCGTCCTTTCTTAGAGGAGAAGGAAGAGGAGGAGGAGGCCATGGATGTTTGGAATGGACAATATGATGATGAAGAAGGAGTTGCAGGGATGATCATGTTGTTTGTGAAGAGAGGAGAGGGTTTTGTGTGCTTTGGGGGAGAGCTTGGGGGAAGTGACACTTGGGGAGAGCTTTGGACTTTACAGATAGATGATGTGTCATGGTGTGGTTTTGGGCATGCATGGGGGTGAGTTTAAGGGATTGGTCACCACTAAATTTTATTATTTCCTGAAAAATAAAATTGATGAATTTAGTGGATGAGTTTTTAGGTTAATGGAATTGATTGTGTGTTTAGTGTTTTGAAAATCAAATTGATTAATTTTTGTATGAATGAGTTTTAGAGTGTTTATTCGGTTAATTGCATCTACCCATGTAAAAAGAGCAAGTGGAGTTATATCAAATTCAAAATTATAATTTTAGAAAGAAATAGTTACCGGAGTTTATCTAATTGAAAAACATAACTAAGTTTTATTATTTATAAATATTAAAATAAATATTTATATGTATGAGATCAAGAGTGTTTTCACCCGATTGAATTTATAGAATTTAATTATTATATATATATATATATCAAAATTGTTTTGTTTCTATGCCGGTGAATTCAGGGGAACGCTTACAGACTAAATTTTATTATTTTCAAATATGAAAGTGACAGGTGTTATATGAGCCCCTTTTGAATAGTACTTATGAGTCCATCAAACCGACTAAATTTATTATTTTAAAAATGTAGAACTGGCACGTGTTATGCCAGTCGGCATTGAATAATAGTTATTGCTTTATCAAACAGACTAAAATTGTTTTTTCTTGGAATACAAAAGTTACAGGTGCCGTTCAATGAAGTCTTGGGGAATCAAACTGATTAATTTTTTTTATTTAATTAGAAATATTAAACCATTCGAGTTTATTTTTATGAGATTAGGAGAATATTCAATCAAAATAAATCCGGTGAAGTTAATTATCTTAATAACATTAAAAACAATCTGCTTTGTGCTCATCAGTTTAGGAAAGTGATAATTAATTTTATTTATTTATTTTTATAACTGACTTTTTTTTTTAATGGTTAATATATATATTGACATATAAACAACAAATGCCCCTCATTTAAAGAAAGTCAGGGATATGCACAAACATAGAGTTAATACCTCAATACACCTGTGTCATTACCTTGAACGGGTTTTGAGGTTCAATCTTGAGTCCTCCCTAAAACAAATACCCTAGTCAAAGAATCTGGTGCTAATAGGCCAAGAAACTATTGATTATGTTAATATATTCATCATATGTACTAAAATTTATTATTTTAAAATATAAGAGTTATAAGTTTTTATGGCAATTTTATATAAGTAATTTTTTCTTTTACTAAATGAGTGGGTAAAATATTAGCTCTCTCTTACAATATTAGTTAAGATGAATGATTTGTCCACTTTATCATATATATATATATATATATATATACACACATATTCGGAATTCTAGTTGAATCAATTATACTCAATAAATTTTATTATTTTTAAGATATAAAGCTATAGATGTCACATGGGTGAGTTTGGGTGGAATCAAATTGAGCCCAAGTTTTTCATTAAAAGATAATGATACATTATTCTCTCTTAATTTGTGCATATTTTATATAAAAAAAAAACATAAGAGAGAGATATCTTTAAATTATATACAGGCATAAACAACAAATTATTTTAATTTCAATAAATTTAGACTTAATTTTTTTTAGATAAATATGGATAACCTAGGATTCAAACCCTTGATCTTTGGGGTGGGAAGAAAAATAAAGCAACCAACTATCATATGAAGGGGCGGTTTAAACTTAATTTTCCTTTACTTTGTTGGTGTAAATCATTTCCATATAAGTTAATAAAAAAATTATAAATTTCTTGCTAATCAAATATCATGAAAGTAGCTTTTGGTACTTTCCCATAAAAATATTACAAAGAGGGTGGATGATTCTTTAGAGTTAAAATTATGGAAAAGTAAGATTACAATGTTATGTAAACAAAAATGTTAATTAAAATCTATGGAGAGCTACATTCTAGTGTTTATTAAATAAACACTTTATTGGAAATATTTTATTAATTTTTTAATACACCAGTTAACTAGTTAATTAGTTAATATATGAAAAATTAATATTTAACTATGCTATATGAAGTGATATTTAACTCTCCCTCAATCCCAAAAATGAAACATCTATTGAATCATAGTTGAAACATCTATTGAATCATAGTTGGTATTTCTCATTAACTTTTGATTTTGTAGATTTCATATTGTGTTGCATTAATTTAAATCTTTATCGAGTAGTTAGTCAATGTGTGATGTGGATTAGATTGCATGACCTTTTAATAACTGAAATTACTCACTTAGAATTCTAAACAATCAAGTAAATTTAGTATTTGAAATTTTCAAGAGACGTTTGATTACAAGATTTTAAATATACAATACAAATAATTCTTTTTAATAATGAGGTTAAAAAATCAACAGAGAAGTTTACATCTTGTGGTCAATTAAGATTGGAATGATGATATCCTGATATGAGAGTACCAATAGCGAGTCTCTGTAATTGGCCACCAACAAATTTTCCTAAAATAAAAAAGAAAAAAAAGAGATAAATAGAAGGAAAAAAGCACTGGCATTTTAAATAATATCTATTTTAACAACTTTTTTTTTTTCATGTGGAATGAGAGGAAAAGTAGATTTCTGCCCCTAACTTATGGAAAGTGATTCCATCATGCTAAAGAAAATAATAATATGGAAGCCAATTTTCTTTACCAGGAAAACATCTGAGACTGGATAATGATTCCATCTAATTAAATTTCATGGAAAGGTCTCCCTCCCCATCATACTTATAACCTATCTGTCATTTCCGGACGTTCGTAGAACGTCCGCAGATGAGCACAGTGTTTATTACTGTGCTACAGTGAGGTATAATCAATGGTTAACTGGGTTGATTACACTACAAGAAAAATCCCAAATCGGCACGGTGATATCGGCACGGAAATGAGTTTAAAAACCGTGCCAAATTAATTTTAGCACCGTATTTGGCACCAAAAATTAACTATGCCTATAGAATGGTCACAAATAAATTTTAGCACTCGTTTTTATACCGCACAAATTTTGCAGTACTGTTTTTGGCACCTTTTTTTTTACTATTGTGCCAAATATTACCATTGATATTTGGCACGGACTTTGGTTCCATATTTGGCATAGCTTTTAGCACGGTTTTATAGTGCTCAAAGATTCGATACTGTTTTTTAAGACGATTTTATATATTATATTTTTTTCACAATAATTGGCACAGCTTTTTGGGATTGTCACTGCTTTTTAAGACGCTTTTTATTTATTTTTATAAAAAAATAATTTTTATTTAAATTTTCTTGAATTACACCCATCAGAGAACACAACTGATGGTAAAATCTTCAAGCTGTTTGAACATGCAAGCAATACTCATGATGGGTTGTCAGCGTGAATTATACCAATATATTTTTTGGACGCACAAATGGTCACTAGTAGACTCCTTGGAATGATAATCTGTCTCTGAGACTATCAAAGATTGATGTTGCACCAGCATTCTGTCCTAGAGTTAGCTTCAAACGACCAAAAAATTCACTGTCTTTAGCCTGGGATGCAGCATCAGCAGCTTCCTTTGCCATGCCAATTCGTGCATATGCCTGCTCATATTGCAGACCAAGATATCATATGTCAGAATTTTGAGAATTCAAAACCTGTTTGCCTAAAATAATAATAATCTAGTGGACTCTATTCCGTGATAACTATCACATAACCAAGCCGAGGCTCATTTTTAGGATCATTTCTCGTTTTAGCTTGATGAATTCGGTAGGCCAAATAAATTGACCTTCATGATGTGAATTTGAATTGAAGAAGGGTGGGTTTGGTTTGAAGTACCTCTGATCTTTCCCTAGGTTCTGTAAGCTTTGGAATGTACTTCAGAGCCTCAGCTTTCGCATCAGCACCAATGCATGCTTCAACAAAGGGTTTATAACCTGTATAAAACGGAAACAATTGGCAAATAAGCAAATGTTGATTCTATTATATTTGTGATTGGTAGCCAAAGTGAATTTCAAGGGAGGTTGAAGATGGGTGCAAACAAATACCCTTCAAGAGCTTAAAGTACATATTTGGTCTCTGTCTTTCTCAAAGTTTTTAGTTTTATTTTGCAAAGAATCATTTGGTGACATTAAAAACATGCTTGCCAATAAATATTACATAATTAAGCAACTTACCACCAGGTGGTCTCTTCTCTTTGGAAAATTTTTCCAGCGCAGCCCAGTCTCCTCGGGTAGAGAGTGCCAATGCTTTAAGCCAGTACCACCTCTTCTCTGGCACCTGCAGCAGCAAATATTGGCTATGACATGGGAAAATGGAAAGGAAAACAGAGACATGTTATCAATGTGATGAGTCTTAAAACATTGCTACCTACCTTAAATTCAGTTCTGACTTTCATTGCAGCTCGATGATTTCCCGTGCTAATACAAGTGCGAATTGTATCACTGATGCTCGAATCAATGAATATTGCTTGTTTTGTTGAAACCTCTAACTCATGTTGGATTCTGTAAGAATGCCAAATTAAATGAGAGTTTGCTTTTCTAGTAGAACATAGGAAAACAACATGAAGATGCCCTTATACGGGCATTAGATCATCAAAGAATGTTATTTCACACTTCTAACGGTAATTTATCATTCATGGAGAGGTTCCAGGCTTCAAGTTTCTTCCTATATAGCATACAGGAGAGCCAAGAAAGACAACAAGGCCATAAATTTCATTTCACTCCATGAAATCCGTTATACATGTACAGTGTCAGCTTTTGTTTCACTTTACCTCAACAACTTTGCATGCTCTTCAGCAGCCTTTGATTCAAATATGTGTTCTTTGGTTTCAGCAAAGAGATGAACTCATCTGCATTCAACCCCAAAACAGATCATTTCTTGGTCAAAATCTAGATCACCAAAAGTGCACAGAACCATCAGAGGACAATAATAGAGCAAGTATTTACCTCACCACAACCAGAAGTCACCAAAGATGAAATGGTGGGCACCTAATAGAACCAATAAAATTTGTCAAAATGATACTCAAGAAAACTAGCAGCCTTGTACAGAAAGACATTTGTTCCCTCATCTTATTCCTTCCTGGGCATGCCCCAGGAAACACCAAAAATGATTTTAATCAAACAGAGAACTTTGAAAACAAAGCCAATCATCAAAACAATCTAACTATATGGTGAACACAGAAAATGGATTGCAAACTGAAATGCAGCAACAGTTCTTCAAAATTAATACAAGGATTATAAAGGAGAAAAGTTGAGGTACCTAAAAAAAAATTATCAGTAACCATATCAAATATCACTTTCTTCAAGTTCCATTAACTGTAGCCCAAGCAGTGCAATGGACGAAAAAATTGGCTAAGGGAGAAAAAATCATCTAAGCAATGCTCCAAATCATGAAGGATTGATCGAAATCCATCATTGAAAACAAAGTTTCTATCTCTAAGTGAAATGTATGGGATAAAAAAAGAAAAATAATAATAAGAACAAGACACCAATTTGAACGTCTTATATAAACAAGACAAGAATTTGGACAGCCAAAGACCCACAATAGACACCTTATTAATTCCTAGTAGACTTATATTTAACAGAGATAAGACATTTGCAAGCATGCTGTGCAGTCACCCACTGCCTCCATTTAGCACGGTTAATTTGGGTTTGAAAGCAATCATTATTTTTAAATAATGATTTTAAAAATTGTTTAAAATCAATTATCTTTGGTCACTCTCCTATTCATATGGAAGCACTCTTTCCTGATAATTTTACAAACCTATTCAATGTGGTTTATGAGAACAACATGCCATTATAAATAAGTAAACAAGTCTATCTTGACAAGTAGTGCATAATAATTAAACATTGTTATGTGTCTCAATAGCCAATAAATTGTGCTATTCTTTTTCAAACTAGTAAATAGCTTAGAAAATAAACAAGATTGACTTTAAGATCTAACAGTCAAGTAAACAAACACCATATCATTGGTTAAATTAATTTCCATATTACTAGGCATGACAGTGAATTCCATTAAGCATTAAAAGATTAAAAAAAAACATGTTCAATGGGTTAATTATAGTAATATGATCTGATCATGCAGATTCAAACTAATACAACCAATTAAAAAAATCATAAACTCATAAAAATCACTAAGGAGATCAAATACCATGAAATTACATCATTTGTCAGGGATTACCTTGTAGAGAATGTGCAATTTCTCCCACTTCTCTTGAACCAATTTATATTGTAGAATTCTGTGAACAAATTAACAAATAATGATATGAGCAATCAGAAAAACCAATAGAAACAAAACTTGGAGGGGGAATACCTTAGTGACTGAGAGGCCGATCAACCAGAAAAGGACACTCGGAGATACAAGCAAAGATTAAATCCTTCGGTGCTGCTCGGATGCTTTCTCTCTCGCTCGCCAAATGGAGAGAGATTCGAGGCTTCGAAGAAGAGAGAAGCGAATAGCGAGATCCAAAAAAAAAAACAGAAAGGAGGCAATGCCTTCTCTCTCGAAGAAGAGGAAGCTTTAATGAGGGTTGGGGATTAGGGTTGGTGAGCAAGATAGTTGGGGCCGGGGTCGGGAGCTTGAGGAGCAGCATCCATGGAGAAGAAGAAGAGAGATTAGGGTTAAGGATTTACAGGAGAGAGAAGGAGAAGAAAAGAAACTGAAAAAGAAAAAGCAACGTTTTCTTTTCACTTTTCACCAACGTTTTATATTATATTAAAAACAGGAATATATAGAGTGAGTGTTTGAAAGTAAGTCAACACCAAACATTGTCATTCCCAAAATATGATTATATATATATATATATACTTTTTGATGTAAATAGGGAACATAACCAATTCAAATGTTTTTAATGCAAGTAAATAGGGTTCGCAATAGTTCACTGGACACTAGGTACTAGGTCCTCTTGTTGATAATTTCCCATCCATCTCTTGAGTTTTGACTCTTTCTATATCATGCAAAATATGCATGTATTTTTTTCCCACAAAATTGAAAATTATATTAATATATTTATGTTTTTGGCACCGTATTTGGAACGGTTTTAATATATTAATATATTTATAATTTTGGCACTGTATTTGTCATAGTTTTAATAATTTACTATATTTATATTTTTGGCACCGAATTTGACACGGTAATATTATATTAATATATTTATGTTTTTGGCACCGTTTTTGGAACGGTTTTACTATATTAATATATTTATAATTTTGGCACCGAATTTGGGACGGTTTTAATATATTAATATATTTATAATTTTTAGACTCTGTATTTTGTCATGGTTTTTAATAATTTACTATATTTATATTTTTAGCACCAGTATTTGATACTGTGTTAATATATTATTATATTTATATTTTTAGATCATGATTTAGCACGATTTTGAATATATTATTATATTTTATATTATTTAGCACGATGATTTTAGCACCATCTTAGTATATTATTATATATTATATTATTAGCACGATGATTTGGCATGGAAGTAATATATTATTATATTTGGGGTTTTAGCACAGTATTTAGACGAGTAATAATATAATTATGTTTTTTAAAAAAATATGTTTGGCACTGCATTTGATACTGTTATGAAAAATTATTAAATTTATATATTTGGCACGGTATCAGGCACGAAATTAAAAATTATTTTTAAAAAAATTCACATATTTGACACAGTTTCTTAGTTCCGTATCAAATGCTGTAACAAATTTGTCACGATTTTGTTTCCCTGCCAATTTTACCATGCCAATTTGAAAATTTTCTTGTAGTGTTAGGTTTGGTTTGGGTTTGCATCCCATTTTTCACTGTGCATTATTCATTTTATTAATTTATTTAAGGGTTTTTTTTCAATATAACCTCTATTTTTTTTATAATTATCAAAATAACTTTATATAAATTTTATTCACTAACATAGGTTTGAAAATATCACATAAAGTCATGCCATCACCTAGAAGATGAGTTGGCCTTTTAGAAATATTAAGTTATTGGTTTTTTTTATTGACACCTTCTCTTTAAAAAAATCATAAAAATGAGATATTTTTTATTTTAAAACCTTTTTAAGTTATTATTAATTTTTTAAAAATTATATATTTTTTTTCAACCACGTTTATTTTGAAAAATATATTATTATTGCTGTTGTTGTTAGTATTACATCTTCTTGGTTTTGTAAGCCATTTTAAAAAATTGTTATTATTATTAACTTAATTAATTTTTAAACAATCACAAAAAGTGAAAATTTTAAAATATTTTAATTTATTAATTTATTTTTTTAAATGGTAATTATTTTGAAAAAAAAAAGTTATTATTATTATTGTTGTTGCGTTGTTGTTGTTTTGATTGAATAACTTGTTTATAGTTTAAATAACAATAATTGCATTCAATAACAAATTAATAAAAAAATACATCCATCACTTTTAAAACCCAAAATTAAAATACATGGTGTGCCATGCATGCCATTTTTTTTAAAACCTAAAATTTAAAATAAAATATGTACAAAATAAATCTATAGCTTTGAAGTCTACAATAAACAAATCTATTCTCTATCCAATAATAATAATAATAATAACATATTTTTTCAAAATAAATGTGGTTTTAAAAATAATAATAACTTAAAATGATTAAAAAATTAAAAAATATCTTATGTTTTTGTGATTTTTTAAAATAAAAGGGTGTGCATAAAAAAAATCAATATCATAATATTTTTAAAAAGCCAACTCATCACTTAGATAATGATATAGTTTGTTGATGATTTGATATGATGTTTTCAAACTCATGTTAGTGAATAAATAAATTTAACATGTGGTTATTTTGATAATTAAAAAAATTATATTAAATAAAAACCCATTTATTTATGTATCATTTGCATTTAACATATATTGTAAAATCAATGACTGCGGGATTTTTTATCAGACGAAGACTTTCTCATGAAGGTGACACGCAATCACAAAGCAACACAGGGAATTACATATGTCATCTGACGTGGCATACCAGAATTTGTCTTGCCTTCGTTTGGGCTGTGAGCCACTGTATTCAATTCTCAATTTATTTGGTCACATATTTATTTATTTAAAATAAGACATTGCTAAAAGCATGTTATTTATTTAAAACAAAATATTAAAAAATTGCGAAAATACATATGTGTACATGGTTTGCAGAATTGCAGGTTTGTTAGTGAAGAAGAGGTCATAATGAAGAACAGCGGGGTTCTTTGTTGTCTGGAAGCTATATATAAGCTTGTTCACTAGATTTATTTTCTAGTGATAAAAAAATATATAACATATGTAAAGGATATATATGGATGCATGGACAACAAGAGCAAGGGGTGCAAATTCCTGAGCTTGCATGTTACAATTCCCTCAAAAGGGTAAATTTATAAATAGCATAATTTATAATAGAAATTATAGTATTTTAGTTTTCTCTTGAATAAAGTGGTGAAACCGCTCACCTCAATTATTGTGAGAGAGACAATTTCTCGATCATATAATTTGTAAGAAAAGAAGTTATTATCATTCTATTATGAAGATGATTAATATATGTTTTTAAGTATTCATTTATTTTTTTATTTTTACTAGTATTTGAATGTGTCTAAATATGGTTCTCGATAAATGAATTTTTCATGACAGACATTTCAGTGCCATTTTTGTATTGATGAATAAACGCACATATGCATAAGCTTACGTGCCATGGTGGTTTTTAATGGATAATTTATAAATATTGATAGACAAAATATGTGAGAAGGAAATGAATTCAATATTCATTAAACCAACCCATATAAATACAAGAATGATGTATACAATAGGGTGTACACTTAAGGGTATATATGTATAAACATACAGTGCATATACAAGTAATATTATTACTCTAACACATCCCCTCAAACTCACGGTGGGTTATAAACCGAGAGTTTGTCAACTAAAAACTGAAACCGAGAGATAGTATGTGCATTAGTGAAAAGATCAGCAAGCTGATGTGTTGAGGCAACATAAGGAAGAAGAATACTGCCAGCAAGATAATGATGACGAACAAAGTGAAGGGCGGCCTCAAGATGCTTCGTGCGTTCATGGAATACAGGGTTGGCAGCAATTTTAATGGCACTCTGGTAATCACAGTGTATAGGAGTGGGGGCAGAAATAGAAACCCCAAAGTCCATTAAAATCTGCCTAAACCAAAGAACCTCCTTAGCAGTGGAGGACATAGCACCATACTCAGCCTCAGCAGTAGAAAGAGCAACAATAGATTGTTTCTTGCTTTTCCAAGAGATAAGGGAATCTCCAAGGAAAATGCAGAAACCAGTAGTAGAACGTCGATCGGAGGCATCACCAGCCCAATCAGCATCACAATAGGCGCGCAACTCAAGAGAAGATGAGGCAGAGAAAAGTAAAGAACGAGATATAGTACCACGAAGATAACGAAGAACTCGTAAGAGGGCAGCATAATAAGTAGAACGAGGAGCACTCACAAACTGACTAAGAACACGAACAACATATGCAATATCAGGCCGAGTAATGGTCAGATAGACAAGAGCACCAACAAGTGCACGATAGCGAGTAGGATCAGGCAGAGACTCACCATCAGAAGAAGAAAGTCGGTGATGCAGCTCAATAGGAGTAGAGGCAGTGCGGAAATCCATGATATCAGCTCGTCGAATAATATCAGATATGTACTTCTGTTGAGACACCAAGTAACCTCGACGAGAATAAGCAACCTCAAGACCTAAAAAATAACGAAGAGGGCCAAGATCTTTCATCTGAAACTCGGTGTGTAATTGCTGTTTCAATGAAAGAACAGTATCAACATCATCACCAGTGATAACCATATCATCAACATAAAGAAGAAGAATAGTGATGCCACGAGTAGTCTGCCGAGTAAAGAGGGCATAATCATGAGAGCTTTCGGTGAAACCAAGAGTGAGAACCACATTGCGAAATCGCTCAAACCAGGCACGAGGAGCCTGTTTGAGTCCATAGATAGCCCGGCGAAGATGACAGACATGCTGAGAAGGATGAGAGAAACCAGGAAGAGGAGTGATATACACATCCTCAGAGAGGTCTCCATGTAAGAAAGCATTGGTGACATCTAATTGATGAAGTGGCCAGTGACGAGCAGCAGAAATAGCGAAAAGAAGACGAACAATAGTCAACTTGGCCACAGGAGCAAATGTCTCCTCATAATCAATGCCATACTCCTGAGTAAAACCACGAGCAACAAGACGCGCTTTGTGGCGCTCAATACTACTGCATCCTCTTCTCTCCCCTCCATAATTCTTCCGAGTTCCACCACCACTGTCAATTCTATACCCCTTCCCGACGTCTCCATAGACACTTCCTATGTTCCTCTTTCCCCTTCTTCTTGTTGCGGGATCACGACGGCGAGCGAGCCCAGACAACGACGACCGAAAAAAAACAAGCAAATGTCGAAACCAGCAAGAAAGGATCAAGCAAACGTCAAACGAAGTAATAGACGGCGAAACATTGACGTCATAGACGGCGAGATCGGCCCAGACGACGACGACCGGAAGAAAACAAGCAAATGTCGAAACCGGCAAAGAACTCCGGCAAAAACAAGGAGAACTAAACAAATAACTGTGTTACCAAAGACAGAACGGAGCAACCTTCCGGCGGGATCGACGGGCGTCTGATACCATGATAGACAAAATATGTGAGAAGGAAATGAGTTCAATATTCATTAAACCAACCCATATAAATACAAGAATGATGTATACAAGAGGGTGTACACTTAAGGGTATATATGTATAAATATACAGTACATATACAAGTAATATTATTACTCTAACAAATATGTCGAGTTTATTGTGGTACAATATTAATTATGCATATATAAGTTTTGCCAAGTATTCACCTAATATTCGATTAATAGCACTTATCTAACAAAACTTGGTTATCAGTATACGGATATTTTTATTGTATCACAATGTTACTATTAGCTATTTATGATCTTTTAGATAATTTAAATAGAATAACATATTTTAAAATATTTTTTTTCTTTATATATAAGACTTCGATCAGTATTTATAGAAAAAGCAAGGTGGAAAATCCTAAAGCTTACACATCACCATATGGTGTTTTATAGGTAATTTGCAAATATTTTTGCTTTATAAAAGGTATCATAATAATTATATATATATAAAACTTTGATCATTATTCATCCAATTTTTATCATACTAAACATGATAGATAAATTTTTTTTGTAAATAAACAAGATTTCCCGAACACAGTACACTTGCAATTGTTATTTTGAGTGGATATATATAACAATGACAATAAATCCTTCCGCTTACAAATAACCATGATGTTTTATGGGCAATTTATAAATATTTAATTTTATAAAGGCATCATATATATATATATATATATATATATATATATATATATATATAGTATAGTGTTTTTATAATATAACAATGTTATTATTGGTTGTTTGTGGTTATTTAAATTATCTTTGTTGAGAAAGGAGTTTTGAAAATAAACACTTCTTTAATGTTTGGCAGCAAGAATAAGGGAAAAGTGACCTATTATATTTCTTCACTTTGTTAAAAAAAATATAACTTTGTTTTTTAGAATAAATAATTCACTGCAGGTATTTATAGTCAAGATTATTTTTTTCTTATCAACAAAAGACGTAAATAATAATGTTTATTCCCTATTTATTCTATCAAGTCTTCCAATTCTACCATTTTATTACATGTTCACTATCTCCAATTTACTATTCTTTCCATTCCCAAATATATACTATTTAAGGATTTTACATAAGAATTAAAAATAACATTAATTTTTTTATAATTAAGAGATAAAATGAATCAAATTACTAACAACCCATTTTTTTTTTTTGGAACTATATTTTTTTTCCTTATATTATGAATATGAGTCTACAATTATATGACTAAAAAAAAGATAAAATTAAAAAAAAACAAATAAATATTATTTTGGTATTACAAAATAATAACTATTTTACAAAACAAATTCTCAAAATGACTTATATTTCAAAATGAAGAAATATTTATTATTCCATAACTTCCCTAATATTGAATGTTTTAGCTGATTAGATAAAAGGATGGTGGCAAACCCTTAACCTTACGAGTCACTATCGTTTAATTAATGAGTATTGTAAATATTTCAGTTTTATACAGTCATCATGATAATCTTATATATATATATATATATATATATATATATGAGTTTCGTCCTGGATCCTCACCTAATTTTTGTTGGTGTTATTAACATCACCAAAGTTTATTATTAATGCACAAATGCTTCACAGTTGCTCGAATATTAGAAAAGGCATAATATAATGGCAAGTTCTTGAGTTTACATGACTATGGCCTTTTATGAGTAATATGTAAATATTTCAGCTCTATAGGGTCATCATAATAATTACACATACATGAGAGTTTTGTCAGTCAGCCACCTGATTTTTGCTTGTGTTTGAAACGTCACCAAACCTTATTAATAGTGCAAGAATGTTTTCTTGCTGATAGAATAGAAAAGGCATGATGGCAAATGGCGCAAATCCTTGAGCTTACGCATCACCATGGCATTTCATAGATAATTTATAAATATTTTAATTCTGTAGGGACATCATAGTAATTATACATACAGTGGTTATGTCAAATATCTACCTAAAATATGCTTCTTTTAGAAACATCATCAAATTTTATTATTAATACACATACCATTTTTCACTTTATTGCCAAATCTTTCGGTGAGGTTTGGTTGATCACGAGAAAATATAACCCAAAAATATTAATTAGGTAACAATATCCTGTTTGCTTATTTAAAATGAGAATATCTTATTGTGATAACTTCACCAATATTATTGAGAATGTAATTACTGTTTGAAGATGTGGTAATATCACATTTTATAGGAATTATGACTTTTTTTTTTATTATACTCCTCAAATTTAATATATATCTAAAATTTCGTAGGGATTGTGATTTGAACACCCGATCTCAAGTGCAAGATTCCCAAGTCTTAATTATCAGGCTATAGCATTGCTGACAAAAATCCCCGTGTCATTGGGTGAGGGTGTATAGGCAAATGTTTAATTCTTGATCGACATTTAAGCTACTGTGACAATTACGTTTGCTATTGTTTAGATTAATTGAATAAGTTAGATTTAATTGTTACTTTTTAAAAATAATTAACAATTGAACTCTTCACCTTTTATATGGGAGTCAAATGTCTTACTGTTCGGCTATTGTGGTAATTACATTTGTCATTGTTTAGATTAATTGAATAAAGATAATGATGATTTTTTAATTACGTGTACCAGTTTTCTTTAAAGATCAAAATTATTTTTGATTTTTTTTTAATGGATGAATGAAGTCGAGTAACAATAAAATTTTGTTGAATTAAATTGTTAATCTATGAACGTTTTAAGATCAACCTTAACTTGGATTTTTAAAAGCAAATGTACTTTTAAAATTTGAACCTCTTTTTTCTTTTACCCTAGTTAACGTTTTTAAACCATGGCCATTTTCTGCCGTTAAATGAGAAGAATTATGCTTTTTTAACCCTTCACTATTACAGAGTCATGTATGACATTTTATATTATTTTTACCACAAATGTCTAGTGAGAAATTTATGTAGTCTATAATATATTCCTTCCGTGTTTTTTTATTTATCGTGGTTAACCGAATCTTATATAGCAAGTAATTTAATTATATCACAAAGTTTTATAAAAAATCAGTTATCTTATCAAAATCACCCCTAATGTATATCTCATATTTCACTCTCTTATTTAATTCCAACAAGAGAGTTGAATATTAATGTTAGGGGTAATTTTGGAAAAAATAATAATAAATGCTTCTTGATATTAGAAAATGACAGATAAAAAAAAATGGAGGGAGTATTATAAACATATCAACCATGTATGCCATGTCACCATATATATCTAAAAAAAACTAAATGAATATCTAATATATAAAAGAGAGGTTGTGTCATCTAAGACTTCTATTTAACTGTTAGCGTCTTTTATACAGAATATTAAACAATACTTAATAGTATTAAAGCATAATACTAACAATAATTCTGCACACACTACTATAAATTAATAATAAATGTTAAATCATGATTAAGAACGTTGGGCTAGCCCAATGGTAACTACCCATGGTTGTAAGTGAGAGGTCTCGAGTGCGAACCTCTCAGCTTACAATCCATATTTAGGGTTCCTTGTGGGAGTCCTGTATGAGGATTACCTCTCGTTCTCCCTCCAGGGTTGCATGGCGGGGGAATGTTAAATCATGATTTAATCATTATTATCAAAAATCCTTAGATTTCTAAAAATTAAGAAAACCTTCACAAAACATACAAATTAGTTTGAATCCATATGCTATATATATAATTGATGGTTCCGGTGGGGGTGTGATGTATTAAGTTCACTCAAAAACTCACTCAAGGATTAAACATTCACACACAATCAAAGCAAGATAAAGGAGACAAGCAAATTGGTAACCCAGTTCGGCACAACCTTGCCTACATCTGGGGGGCCAGGCCCGGAAAAACAATCCACTAAAATAGGTATAGGAACAAGGAGTACAACACTCACTCACTCTTTTAATACAAAGAATATCCTCTCAAGATTGCCCGACTGCCACACACTCAACTCTCACCGAAGAGTCTCTTATTTGTTGGCTCCATCCTAAATCTTCGAGCAGGATGTCTTATATAGACGCACCGACGTCTACAAAGTTACCTCTTTTAGAATTTTCCGCGGCTTCCTAACTTGGACACCTTCTAAAGTTAGATGTTGCAACACCCAGTTGCAACATGGCCCACCTTACTGAACATGACTGAGTTCTAGCCAGATGCACCCGAATCTGCGACCTTCAACCTCCCGGTTCCTTCAATCCGCCTCGTAGCAGTTAACTCGACCCGAGCTCCTCCTGCTTGCAGCTGTTTCCTTCCTCACATCACTTCAGAAGTCTCCCTCTCCTGAGGGACGTGCCCACCAAGGCACACGTGACCATCCTACCGAAGATAGCCACCGAAGATCTCCCGATCTTACTTTCCAAACTTGGCCCAAGTTTGGTTTTCCAAATGATTTTCGTTTGACTCATGGAAATATTGTTACTAAACTTGATCTTGTCTTCATCCAAGTTTAGCCTTCAATATCTTTAAGCATGATCTTTAATCATCCATGCTTGGATCTTCAAATCTCTAATCATATCTTATGCAATCTTCAATCAATCTCCTCATATGACTAGTCTCCATAAATAGTTCCGCCCATAGATAGCTCTTGAATCTTCCTTCAATATAGTAATGCTAAATATGGTCTTGATAATCTCCTTGGTATGTCTTTACTTTATTTAGTTTGTGTCTTCAAATAGCTTCACACCAAACTAAATCTTTGTGTCTTCAAATAGCTTCATACCAAGTTTAACTTGTGTCTTCTAATAGTTTCACATAATCTTTATGATCTTGAACTCTTGCCAATAATAGAATATTCCTCTCTCTTCAAATAGATCTTTCTAAAAAAGAGCTCTATCAAAGATATGAATAATCATCCCAGATCTTACCAAGGATAGATAATCACATCAAAAATAAAACTTGCCTTTCTAGAAAAGATCCTATAGTCTTGATGTACTTTCCAAAAATAGTTTATCATCACATGATTGTATTGAGTGAAATATCTATAAAATCTTCAATATAGATCTTAATCAAATCTCCACCTTGATCTCCATTAAATGTCATGATAACATCTTTTGCCACATCATCATCCTAGTCATCTTTTCCTATGATGAGTCACCACATGCCACGTCATCATTCTCTTGCCATATCACCACTTGGCTTGTCATATAATGTCAATCCTACGTCATCAGACTTAACAATAATTATTTAAAGAGTTGTGATTATTATTAAGGATTTTTTTCCTTTAATTGGCCGCTCTCCAATGTCATTTATTTATTTATTTATCTTCAAGCCACTTGACAATAAGCCAAACTATATAAATATTAAAAACTCAAATAATAATTTCTTTTGAAAGAAATAATTTTGTGAATAGGTCTAATCAATTGCATTCTATATCCCTATTGTAAATTTTTTAATTAAAAAATGGGGTTTTTTGCTCATAAAAAATTTGATATATAGACCACCATTACAATAGACGACAGTGCGATTAACTGATATAAAAAAATTAAAGGTTCAATTCTTTTTTAAAATATGATTTAAAATTAAGAATTAACGTGTGGCATTACTTGTCTACCGTGTGTGTGTGTGTATATATATATAAAATTTTTAAAAAAAAAACCTTGAAGTAGTCCTCCGTCAATGATATACAAACAATGAGGCCATTATAAAATTGCTAAGAATCCATCAAAGGTTCATAGTGTGAGCATAGTTTTGTTAACTTGTTCTCATTCAATTTTAGGCTATCTTTGAATTAATTAACAATTAGATTAAAAATACACGAGAGAGCTTTTTTTATTACCGTGTTCTTTCTTTCACATGTTTAAAAATCACAATAAGCAATAGGTATATATCACCATATCACCATAGACTAACTACTCTCTAATTGCACCTTTGTCAAAGAAAACTCAGTAATTGCACAAATAAATATCAATATTAATGTGCTATAAAATATATATAGATTTATATATATATATATATATATATATATATATATATATATATATATATATATATATATATATATATATATATATATATATATATAAATCTCATTATTTGGACTATATGCTACAAAAATCTTACCTCATAATGAAGAATGAAAACGAACAAATTTATAATATATGACTTTGACTATAACTTTTTTTTGTTATATATATATTATTATCAAAATAAGTGGTTATATAAAATACAAAAATTTCATATAATTTAGTGGGAAGAAAATATAATTAATAATTTTCGTCATTGACATTTCTCATTCAAAATTCAAGATTCAAAAAATAAGAAACTTTATTTTTGATGAAATAATAGGGCAACTGGCTCCACAAATCTATATTGGAAATCTTTTAGACTAGAATACTTGAATATGGCTTGTTTCTTTGAAAACATGGGCATTTACCATAGAAATTTATGGCGTTGGACATTGAGCAATTATTTGATAATATTCCAAATAATAATAACGACTTTAGGACATTTATATTGAGGCTTGACTCCAAAAACCTCATCATGTAAAAACTTATCTTTTGTTCATTATTAGATACAGAAATCTTCGGTCTTGCATTAGCGCATGAATGATGCGTGGGGCTAAGGTTTAGCCTTTTAGGTACTTTAATCTTTTTTTTTTATTTCCATAAACTTAACCAACATCATTTTCACCCTATTTTAAATAGAAAATATATCTTTTTTTTTTTTACTTTATTAATTGCAATAAAAGGAATAGAAACTACGGAAAAAGTTTTTTTTAATCTATATTTTTGACTATATCTCTATTTAAAATTTCAGTGGCACCACCAAACTTGTTAGGCAAAGACTTGATTTACTATTTTTTTCTTTTCAGTTTTTTTGATGTTTAATTCTTTTTATTTAACCATTAATTCATATAACTTCTTATGACTTTCATATCAGTTCTATTTTCTAATTATCATGAATTCTATATGAAAAATAATTTTTTTATATGGAATATATGGCTTGGCTGCAAGGGGTGAATTTTTAATTATCTAGTGCTCTTAACTAATACGATCATCTTGAAAATCACTTTATGGTGGTTGTATGTAGTTCTAGAGAAAAAAAAAAAGGTGGAGGGTTTGATTAACTCAATAGAATACAGTTTTAATTTTTTAGGGTCTTGTGAATTGTGAAGGAAATGGGTATATCTTAGGAAGCATAGGTCAAATCAGAGTTCTCACTAGTCACATCATTCATATTTCTTCAAAAAATTCTGGTAGCGGGTATCTTTTTATTTACTATCAAAAGACTCCAATTTCTAATGGATCTTTGTTTTTTTGTTTTATTTTATATATTCTACCTCCATAGTTAATGAACATCTTTTATATTTCTTTTTGTGCTCTATTTACATATTGTTATATTGTATTACATACTTTTTTAGTAATTTATGTGGTTTATCCACCTTCTCAGAACATAAAAAATTAAAAATAAAAAAATAAATGAGTTTGTGTTATGGATTTGTGGAATAAACTTTGTATATATATGATTAATTAGTCACATCTTTGACAAACAAATACACCAAAGATTAACCACTAAAAAATCACTTCACTTTAAAGACTATTTCATAGCCTTGCCGAAAAAATATAGTCAAAACCAAACAAATCATGCATTGATTTTGATTTTTAAGAGTGCAACTTGATTTGGCCTCACTACAGTTGACCATAGACTAGTTCAGTGCCTCCCACCTTCTCACTATAGAACACACTACTACAAAGTCCTCCATTCAAACTTGAGACCTTTTCTTTGTGTGAACACCTTGCAAAGCCTCTCCTTTGTGCTTATAAATAAGAACCCAATTCAACCTTATGTTCTCCATCTTCTTTTCCATCCATTCAAACAACTCATTGATCACCATGGAAAAAACCTCCTTCTTCATCACAGAGAGAGATAATAAAAAATGTTGTTCTTCATCATGTAAAGAAATAAAGATTAAAAAGAAGAGGAGATCACCAAGCAAAGAAGCCAACAAGTATGATCTTGTGGACTATGCCTCCCTCCCTACCTTCTTGAAGCACAATGAGTTCATCCTTAGCTATTACCGTTCCGAATGGCCGATAAAACAAACCATTCTTAGCGTTTTCTCCATTCACAACGAAACTCTGAACATATGGACGTAAGTTCACCAAACTCTTCCGATAAACTCCGTCAAACTACTCATCTTTTATACATGCATGTTACTTATATATTTTGCTTTTGTATTTGATTTCAGGCATCTCGTTGGCTTCTTCATCTTCCTCGTTCTCACCAATTATGTCATCAACTCTTCTCCGATGATCAACACAACCACAACCTCTTCTCTAACTCATCAAGTCATTCTTCACAACAACTTACAAATCATTCACTCAAATGATTCTCAAGTATCACAAACTTCATTGCATGTCAACCAAACCACAACCATGATCAAGAACCAAGAAACATCTGAACCGACAACAAGGTGGCCGTTCTATGCATACATGTGTGGAGCTATGTTTTGCTTGCTGATGAGCAGTGCTTGCCATCTTCTCTCTTGTCATTCCGAGCACACATGCTACCTAATGCTCCGGCTAGACTACGCCGGAATCTCCGGTCTCATCGTCACATCATTCTATCCACTTGTCTACTATTCTTTTACATGTCACCCATTTATACGTAACGTATACCTCACTGCTATCACTGTCTTCGGCATCGCCACCATTATCGTGTCGCTTTTTCCGGTCTTTGAGACGCCGGAGTACCGATCAATGCGTGCCGGGCTCTTTGTTTGCATGGCATTGTCTGGGTTGGTGCCTATCATGCATAAGTTGATGGCTTTTGGTGACCGGCCGGAGGCGGTGGTGACGGCAGGGTACGAGATGATTATGGGAGCTTTCTATGCTCTCGGTGTTATCGTTTATGCGGCGAGGGTGCCGGAGAGGTGGATGCCAGGGAGGTTTGACCTTGCAGGCCATAGTCATCAATTGTTTCATGTTCTTGTGATCGCCGGAGCTTATACACACTATCTCGCCGGATTGGTATATCTTAGATGGAGAGAGATTGAAGGGTGCTAATCTCGAGGCAATGATTTGAACGATTTGAGTGTTTCTGGCCGTCCATTTGTCGGTCAATGTCCAAAAGATTTGTGCATTGACTGAGAGTGTATGGTTTGTTGTTGCCGCCCTCATAAGAAAGTCAAACCGCGGGATAATTGTTTTATAATGATGGTTGGCTTTTGTTTCCATTTTTATTTTTTATTTTTATTTTTATTTTTTTTGGGGTCTTTTGTTTATATAGATGAAAATGTACAAGTTGTTCATTAAGAGAAGCATAGCTTTAAATGTAAAGCTCCAAAAGAAATGCCTAAGTCACATTTATCTTTTATCACTTCATCCAGAAAAATCATTTACCTGAACTGATTTTTGTTTTATATAAAATTTTGTGTTTTTAATAAATAGAGACAAATGGCTGATTCAAACTTTGGATTAACCTTTGAATTAAGAAATAAAAAAAAAACATCTTATGTTTTAAAAACTAATATCAGTAAGATAAAATAAATAACATAAAACTTGTGAATAACTTAAAATGTATAAAGAATCAACCTATTTTTTTGTTTTGTCGTTAATTAGTCTTTTATGTATTACCCATTGTGTCTCAGCTGATCTTTTTTATTTAAAAAAAAAATGATTTATCGATTTTTTTAAGATGAAAAGATATTAATTGTTTGGAGTGTATTTTGCTAATCAAAACTATATATTTCAAAATTAATATAAAATAATTTAAAATAATTAATTAAGAGATATTCAAAGGTTGTTACATTTTGTTTGAAAAAAAATATAAAAAAAACCAATACTGTGAAGTTTCTAGGAAATCTTTGTTTGAAAGAAATTCTCAAAATAATAATATAATAATTTATCTATTCAACAAAATAATTGAACCATTCAACTCAAATACTGTATTATTCATTATTAAACTTTTGAGTACTATTTATTTATTTATTTATTTATTTTTTGCGTTTTCTAAAATTGGAATTTTTGAATTTTAACAAAAATAATCCTACAAACCCATTACTACTTAACTAGTTAATGAAATTATCTACTTAATGAATAATCTTAATCTAATAATTGGCAAGCCCTTGAATGTTTTCAAAGGCACACAACCAAAAATAATTGAGATTTAATGGGTGTATGAAAGTGCGAAAAATAACTAATATGAACTCGGATCCTAACACACCGACTTCCAACGGTCAACCAATCGTTCAGCCCAAATTACCTACCACCGGCCCGCCCTAAAAGACCATTCACTACACGTGGCAACATCTAAACCTTTAAATCCAAAATAAACGGCTAAGATGCATGAGTCCAAGATGGAACACCAACCCTAATTAATACCTCTCTCTGACTTCAACCTACCATGCAAAAAGTCCAAACAATGTTCTTGACCCTTCCCATGTTTTCCTTTTCATTTTTCCACATTGTCAACGCCCACTTCACCATCTAAAACCCTAAAAAGGTCTTCCTTATTCATCTCCTCTGTTTACATTTAACTACTTATTGACACAAGGCTTTCTTTCTCTATAAAAGTACATCAAAAGAGCTTGAAAACACTCATGACTTACAAACAATGACTTTTAAGAGCACCACACTGGTTTCCACTCTCATCCATGAAGGCAAAGATGAGGCTAAGTATGAGTTGGTAGGGTTTGATTCATTGCCAGAGTACCTTAAAGACAATGAGTTCATCCTTGGTTCCTACCGTTCTGAATGGCCATGGAAACAAACCATAGTTAGTCTCTTTTCCATTCACAATGAGACCCTTAACATCTGGACGTACGTAAGAACTAATCAAACTTCTCATGAACTCTAGTTCATATTCCCATTCTTTTCATCTCTCACTCTTTGTGCAACTCTTTCTTTCAGGCATTTGTTAGGGTTCATGTTCTTCCTTCCATGCACTATCATCATTTTTCAAGTGGTAAACATTCGAAGTTAATCAAATTCTACCCAAGTATAGATATCAAAGGAGTTTAATCAATTCCCTTTGTGCATTGCAGGGTATTCAAGAGTGTATAACTACACGTTGGCCACTCTATGCATACTTATTTGGAGTTATGTTTTGCTTGCTAACAAGCAGTGCATGCCACCTTCTATCATGCCACTCAGAGCACTGTGCATACACCATGCTAAGGCTAGACTACACTGGAATCTCAACCCTAATTGTTACTTCTTTCTACCCTCTTGTTTACTACACCTTCATGTGTGACCCTTTTTTCAGAAACCTCTATATTGGCTTCATTACTGTCTTCGGTGTTGCCGCTGTTTTGGCTTCGCTTGTGCCGGTGTTTCAGACACCGGAGTTTAGGTCTGTACGTGCATTACTCTTCTTCTGCATGGGTGTATCAGGGCTTGTGCCTATCATACACAAGCTGATGGTTTTTGGGAAGGAGCCCGTGGCGGTGATGACGGCAGTGTACGAGCTTGTGATGGGTAGTTTCTATGGGCTTGGAGTTGTTGTTTATGCGGTAAGAGTGCCGGAGAGATGGATGCCGGGGAAGTTTGACATTGTAGGCCATAGCCATCAAATATTTCATGTTCTTGTTATTGCTGGGGCATATACACATTTTCTTGCAAGTTTGATGTACATGAATTGGAGAGAAATGGATGGCTGCTTTGTTATGCCTCTCTCTAATTAATTAACAACCATTTTGATCAAGTTCAAAGTTTTGACTTTCATCTTATTGTATCCATGATTTAAATCAATTGGAAAAGAAGTTTTTTGGTTTATGTTATATTTTGTTTAAGCTTTGTTGATAATCTATTAAACTTAATTAATTTCTCGTTGACTTGGAAGTGTTCTGTTACGTTAATTTCCCTATCAACTTACATGTGTAATATCACATCACCTTAATTATGGCGGAGGACAAAGAATTAGTCTTGGATCATACCACCAAATTAATAATTTAACCCTTTTTTTTTTAATGTTGGATATAACCAATGCAAGTAAAAGATCTTATAACCAATTAAATCAAACCTTGAATTTCATTTAAGAAGCCAAAAAATTTCAGTTATAATATTATGTCATTAGAAGACTAAACAGTTGTCCATTATTCAAAAATTCTCTTTCCCTCAATTTCTTCATCATTCTCAATAACAAAAATGCTTCTTGGAACAAACCCTAAACATAACAGTCCCCTCCAAATCCTCTTCTTGGAATTCCCAAAAGATGGCGTTCATTACTTGGATAAAACCTTGTCTCATGCTATGTATTGCTACACATATATATATAAGTTTAAGCATCCACTGAACCCAAATTATCCAAACTCTGCTGCAGCTAATTATAGATGGCTATCAGTACTAAAGATGAGAAGATTAAAAGTTCATGCAATGAATTAGTTAAGTGCAAGCTGATAGATTATTACTCTTTGCCTTCTTATCTGAAGGACAATGAGTTCATCTTGAACTACTACCGTTGTGAATGGCCACTAAAGCAGACCATTTTCAGCATCTTCTCCATTCACAATGAGACGCTCAACATCTGGACGTAAGTATTCATGCATGTATGTATTAATATTATTTACGTCATGTTACTGTAATATATTACCCAAGTCCTTATATTATTAGGTATTCGATCAGGCATGACAAATGCATTAGCACAAGAGGAAAATGACACAACAAGAGTCTATTATATTAGAATTAAAATTTAAAAGTGAATATATTCTATTGATAATCAAAAATAGATTTACATTAATAGATTTGTAAGTATGATAAAAAGAATTCAATTAATGAACTCAAAAACAGTTAGAAGTGGATTAAAAGCTACATTAAAAAATGGAATGATTATTTGTAAAAAAAAAAAAAAAGCTTAAATTTTTTAAAAACATGTTGACTATAGTTCAAGCTATTTAATGATCATTTCTATCTAAATTAACGAATCATATTAGCTTGGATACAACTCAATTAATGATTATATGCCAAGAATTATGGTGAACTTCTAATTGAAGTTGGTGTTTTGTGAAGTATATGTTTTTTTTCGGTTGTGAAGTATAGATGTATATACACAAATATATATAAACTTATTATAATAGAGGCGCATATATCCTAATATCTCATCCTCAAAGTTCACCATGAAATGCAAAATCACTGAATGGTTCTTCTTGTAATCAGCCACTTGGTAGGGTTCTTCATCTTCCTTTCTCTGATGTTTTGCACAATGACGATAATCACCGAAGAACCAAGCTTCAACCTATGGCATGATCATCTCCCATCAAACCATTTGGTATATATAATTAGTATGTATTTTTTCTCATGTTTAATTAGTTACTAATTTTCAACTTTAAAATTATATACATGTTGCATGTCGATGAATTAGGGTTTTACCAAATCATCAACAAAAGAAACGGTCACACGTTGGCCCTTGTATGCATTTCTTTGTGGAGCTATGTTATGTTTGTTTACAAGCAGTGTATGTCATCTCATGTTCTGCCACTCTCAATCATGTTCCTATATCATGCTTCGCCTCGACTACACCGGTATTGCCGTTCTCATCGTCACCTCCTTCTACCCATTAGTCTACTACTCCTTCATATGTCACCAATTCATTCGAACCACATACATAAGTTTCATCACGGCATTTGGTGTGGCAATGGCAATGGTCTCCCTTCTGCCTGTTTTCCAAACCCCCGGCTTTCGGCCGTTTCGATCATCCTTGTTCTTCTGCATGGGAGTGTCAGGGATAGTGCCAATCATACACAAGGTGATGATGTTCAGTGATCAACATCCTAATGCAATGGTAACAACTGTGTATGAGTTGTTGATGGGGGTGTTCTACATTGTTGGAGTGATTATCTATGTTGTTAGAATTCCTGAGAGATGGATGCCAGGTATGTTTGATCTTGTGGGGAATAGCCATCAATTGTTTCATCTGATGGTAATTGCAGGTGCATACACACATTATCTTGCCACCCTTGTTTACCTCCAATGGAGAGACTCAGAATATTCTTGTTAGCTTTCCAATAAACCAAACTTTGTATTTAACAAGTAGAACTAATATACAGAACAAATTGAAGCTTTACATTTTGAATGAATCAAAGAATTATACACATTGTCAAGTATTTATTTGCTAAATTTAATAACACTGGTCCATTTCTCTCCAATTCAAGTACATCACACTTGCAAGATAGTGTGTGTAAGCTCCGGCAATAACAAGAACATGGAAGAGCTGATGGCTATGTCCCACAAGATCAAACTTCCCTGGCATCCACCTCTCCGGAACCCTCGTCGCATAAACAACAACCCCAAGCCCATAGAAACCACCCATCGCAAGCTCATACACTGCCGTCATCACTGCCACCGGTTCCTCGCTGAAAACCAACAGCTTGTGTATGATAGGCACAATTCCTGATACACCCATGCAAAAGAAGAGCAATGCACGTACATGTTAGAAAAAAAAATTTCTTGATTGATAAAACCGAGACCTCCTCTCCGTCTCTTCATCCTCATTTTATTTTTTTCATACTTAGTGCTGTTACATCACACATATTCAGTACAATAATTAAGTGCACTAAATGCACTACTAGACAAACAACATTCAAACATAATATCTGCTTTTACAAACTTCAAAAAAACACAAACATGCTGGCCACTCTCATACTGCCATACTAGCTATACTAACATACCACTTCTTAATAGGACAACCATGCTACTGCAGATACATCTTTGACATGGGCTTCAAACTCCCAATGTTCAGATGGTCGTATCTTTGATGCCAGAGCTTTGTGTTTTCATGACTCTTCACTGTGAAACTAAAATTTTGTATATCTGATACATCAAAAGGAAACATATTGTCTGTAGTTTTGTGAATAGAAATCATCTGTTTCCCTGTCTTCTTATCAACAATTGTGTAGGCTGAATCATCAAAAATGACAGTATAACCAGAATTTAACAGTTGGCCCACACTAAGCAAATTGTGTGCAAGACTTGGAACAAATTGAACATTGTGTAATAATTTAACTTCACCCTGTGTGGTCTTGAGAGAAATTGTACCCTTATCTTCAACTTTTAACTCTTTGTTATCTCCAAGTTTTACAGAATGTTTCTGTGTTTCATCTAAGTCTTTAAACTGAGTCTTTTGGCCTGTCATGTGATTTGAACATCCACTATCCACTAGCCAAACTGAAGTTGCTTCATTTTGTGCTTCAAGCTTAGCCATGAAAAGGTTTGAAGTTCCTTGCTCTTCCACCACATTAGCACTTCTATCCTTGAACCAACAGTCAGCTTTAACATGTCCAAATTTCTTGCAATTATGACACTGAATATGGCTTTTAGAAAACCTGTGATCTCCGTGAGCTTGTCTTTGGCCAGTGTGATCCATTAAAGTTGATCTCTGACCTGAATATCTACCTATGCCTCTGTTATAACTTCTTCCTCTCCAAACTGCTCTACCTCTGCCTCTGAATGATGAAGATTCCTCTCTGTTTGAAGTCTTGGTTTCCTGCTTCACTGAAGAACTCTCAATCTTCACTGCAAGAGCTTACTTTCAGTTTTATCATCCTGACTAATCATCAAAGACTCATGTGCTTGGAGAGAACCACTTAACTCATCCATGGTTAATTTAGTGAGATCTTTGGCTTCACCTATAGCTGCAACCAAATGATTGTATTTAGGCCCCAAACTTCTCAAAATCTTTCCAACAGCTAGCTGTTCAGGCATAGTGTCTCCTAATCCTCTCATCTGATTTGCAAGATCATTCACCCTTGAAATATAGAATTGTACACTTTCATTTTCCTTCCTATGCAGGTTCTCAAAAACTTGCCTCAGTGACTGAATTTTCACTGCCATGATCTTAGGGCTTCCTAAGAATTGTGTTTTCAATCTTTCCCAAGCCTCATTAGCTGTATTTGCAGAAGATATTCTGGAAAATAAAGCTGGATGTACAGCTTGTTGAAGGATGTACAAAGCCTTTGCATCCCTCTTCTTGTTCTCCTTCGCCTTAGCTTCTTCCTCATCCTTTGCATCCTTCCTTTTGCTCTCTTTCATCTTAGCTTCTTCCTCATCCTTTGCATCACTCTCAACAAAGCCTTTTTCTACAAGATCCCACAGATCTTGAGATCTGAAATACGTCTTCATTTTTATACACCAGTGTTCATATCCTTCACCATCAAACACTGGAACTCCAAGCTGAATAATACATCCAGGATTTGAGCTGGTGGCCATGGTATATATATTATATTTTTGTGTGTGTGATTTTTGATGGAAGAACCGAAGCGAAAAAAAAACCTCTCAGTCTCTGATACCAGTGTTAGAAAAAAAAATTTCTTGATTGATAAAACCGAGACCTCCTCTCCGTCTCTTCATCCTCATTTTATTTTTTTCATACTTAGTGCCGTTACATCACACATATTCAGTACAATAATTAAGTGCACTAAATGCACTACTAGACAAACAGCATTCAAACATACATAATATCTGCTTTTACAAACTTCAAAAAAACACAAACATGCTGCCCACTCTCATACTGCCATACTAGCTATACTAACATACCACTTCTTAATAGGACAACCATGCTACTGCAGATACATCTTTGACATGGGCTTCAATCACTGCCAACAGTACAGACCTAAACTCTGGCGTTTGAAACACCGGCACAAGCGAAGCCAAAATAGCCGCAACACCAAAGATGGTAATGAAGCCAATGTAGAGGTTTCAAACAAAGGGGTCACACATGAAGGTATAGTAAACTAGAGGGTAGAAAGAGGTGACAATTAAGGTTGAGATTCCAGTGTAGTCTAGTCTGAGCATGGTGTTTGCACAGTGCTCTGAGTGGCATGATAGAAGGTGGCACACACTGCTTGTTAACAAGCAAAACATGGCTCCAAACAAGTATGCATAGAATGGCCAACGTGTAATCATACTCTCAAGCACATCATCATCTTTCATAATACTCTGCATTGATATAAAGAGAATCTTATTAAGTGCATATTATAATTAGCATTAATTTTGTAACAAATTCATCAAAATTAAAGAGAGAATATAAATATATACCAGGAGATTAATGATGTTGGTTTGGTAGGCTGGAACTTGAGCTCTGAATACTGTGGCAGAAGTAGTATTCAAGATCATAACTTTATCTGATGAGCTCTGACTGAAGGTTAATGGAGCAAAGGCATGCATTGTGCATAAGGTGAGAGTGAGGAAGATGATGAATCCTATCAAATGCCTGAAAAACAAAACAGGTTCATGTTAGACAGAGAAATTTATATTAGATGAAGCTTGAAAGTTTCATATATATATATATATATATGTATGTATGTGTAGAATAATGTTGCTTACGTCCAGATGTTGAGGGTTTCATTGTGAATTGAGAAGATGCTGAGAATGGTTTGCTTCCATGGCCATTCAGAACGGTAGTAGTTCAAGATGAACTCATTGTCTTTGAGGAAAGTTGGGAGAGAATCAAATCCCATAAGCTCACACTTTGCAGATTCTTTGCACTGAAAAGAGCATGTCTTTATTCCCATTGTGGATGATCAAGAAATTTCTCTTTTTCTCTTCTCAAAGCTTGAAGGAATATTGATTACTGAAGTTTAGTATGGAAGTGGGAATGGTTTCAGTTCTTATTTGTAGACTAGAAAATGTTCTTTGATTTCCTGGAGGTTGCTTGTAGCTGAACTGGTCCCTCAGCGTTTGTTCCTTTCAAGACAAGATAGTAGTAGGACTTGGTCATCAAATAGCTGCTGATCTACTTGTTATTTGACTATATGTATATATATATATAGATATTATGAAGTCGTGTTGAATTTAGAGTAAATGTGCTCAGTGGCTGACTGTTAAGAGGATCTGGTCAAGAGAACCATATATACTGTGTCTGAATGGTTATGAATGTCAACGAAGTATGTATATATATATATATATATATATATAAAGCTTTTTGTTTGAGTTCATGAAGGTCAAGTCAAGCATGAAATATGCATCTGTCTCATATGAGTGAGGTTTTAGGTAGAGCTAGTTAGAAGGATTATTTAATGGAAGTGGCTAAATCATGTGTTGTGTTATGTACTAAAATAAAGAGATATATAATACATTTAAAAGGGGAAGAAAAAAAAGAAAGGAAGAAAGAAAGGAAGAATAAAAAAACAGAAGAGATAAATGTAGAAGAAAATTTGAAATTTCACTTTAGCTTTTTGAGTCTTTTAATTTTTTTAAAATAGTAGTTTCTTATCACTACTCTCATTGTTAAAAAATAATAATAATTTATAATTGATTGCTAAACTATAATTAATTATTTTTTAGATTTTTATTTCAGAAAATATAAATTATTTTAATTTTATTTTAAATTAAATATAGGACTTTGTTTTAATCTTTAATTATATAAATATTTTTATTTTTATTTTTATTTTTTAATAACACAAATATGTTAATAAAATCACTTGAAACCCTTGGTTTTTTTTAAAGGACCAATTAATCCCCCAACTTTTAAAAAGAACATTTCAATCAAGAAAAATTAAAGATATATAATCAATGACCAAATTTTCTTTATTCTATAACTAGTTAGTGAACTTTTCTTTCCAATAAACTCTCCCTCTGCCTATTGAGAGTTAAGAGACGTTTTCCTTAAAAAAAAAAAAAATTTAAATTAAATTAAAACAAAAAAACAGAAAAAAATGTTAATCAAGCTCATGCATGACTCATCTCGGGGTGGAGGCAAGCTTAAGGGTGAACTTGCTTATGGTCGAGCAAGCTTGTCTCCACCATTACAAGTTGTGACGAGCTCACCTGGCCACTAGGAGCTTGCTTGGGGGTTGGGTGAGCTCATGTGGCTAAAAATAAAAAAATAGTTGATTGGATATATAATTGGTTGGAATTCAAAAATTCTTTGCAAGAAAATCTCCATGCTCTTTTTCAAAACTTGGAAGAATAATTAGTTTTTCTTAAAAATAAAAAAATACATCATTTTAACTCATTCATGAACATATCAATTAAATTAAAACTTAAAAAATGTATACAGATAAACAAACTATATTTCCATCATGGAAGACAATAAGACCAAAATTACAAATACTTGAACATGTATATATTTTCAACCAAATTTTTTTAAAATTATGAAAAATGGTATTTGAAGAAAATCTGTATATATAAATCCCATCAGTTGAAAGTTCAGCATCAGCCAAGTCTTCTCTACTCACGACACCCAATCCTCATCACCTTTTTCTCAACTTTTTTTTTTTAAATTCAAAATAAGTATAAACAAAATTGGAACTTTTATTATATATAAATTTGTAGAAAAACCTTGAAAACAGAGCTCATTCTTCACTAATTTTGCTTAACAATCTCCATTCCAGCAGCAGCAATCATCCCACAAGGTTCTTCAGATCAATCACAGTGAGAAATCACAAAGATACAAGGAAGAGATCAAGAAGAGAAGGAATTGAGAGAAGAAAGGAGCAATGGTTGTTATTCAAAAAGGAATTCAAGGTTTTTCTTCAATCTTACAATGAGCTCAAGGCTCTGTTATATAGGAAAGAAGATACTGAGCTGCCACTAGTTGTAACTAATTGACAGTTGTTGTAACAAACACGGCAACTGGATTACAGTGTAATAGAGTATGCCATGTGGGCAAATGATGTAACAGACTATAATGGTCACATGAAAAAGTTCCTCAGTTCTTCTTCTTCTTCTTCAAGCCTTCAATGCTTTAATCTTCTCTTCTCCTCTTATCCAATAAAATTAATTCATTAAAGCTTTAGCATATCTCCAACACCCCCCCTCTCTCTCTCTCTCTCTCTCTCTCTCTCTCTCTCTCTCTCTCTCTCTCAAGTTGGACGGTGGAAAGGAACTAAATAACCCCCAACTTGGAAAGTAATAGGTGATGTTGAGGACCAGACATAGCCTTAGGGAAGATGTCTGCAAGTTGAAGCTGTGTAGGTATGTTACAATGTGATTTGCCCTGCTTGCAATTGTTCCCTGACAAAATGGCAATCAAGTTCAATGTGTTTGGTTCTCTCATGGAAAACATGATTTTGAGCAATATGAATAGCCGCTTGACTATCACATTTCAAAGGCACTGGAATTACTAAAGGTACAGTAAGCTCATCAAGTAATCTAGTTAGCCAAGCTAACTCTGAACACACCCTTTGCATAGATCTGTATTCGGCTTTAGCTGATAAAAGTGAAATTGCCCTTTGCTTCTTTAATTTCCAAGAGATTGGAGAATGTCCCAACATTATATAGAAGCCACTTACTGATTGTCTCATTTGTGTACAAGCTGCCCAATCCGAGTCGCAATAAGCTTGAAGAACAAAGGAAGATTCTAAATTCATCAAGAGTCCCTTGTTTGGATTTGTCTTTAAGTATTTCATACATGAATTGTTGCTTCCATGTGTGATGAATGAGGAGCATGAATGAGGAGCTGACATAAATTAGCTTAAATGTTGTAATGCAAAAGTCAAATCTGGTCCAGTGTTTGTAAGATAATTGAGTTTCCCAATTAGTCTTCTATAAAGACTAGCATCTTCAAGAGGTTCATCCATATTGACAGTCAATTTTAAGCTAGGATTCAATGGACTAGATGCTCCAGCAAGATTACTACAGTTGAATTCAGTCAAGAAGTCTAATGTAAACTTCCTTTGAGTTAAAATAAGATTTTGCCCCTCTTGAATGTCTTCTATTCCTAGTAAATAGTGTAGCTTTCCTAGATCTTTGATTTTAAATTGTTGATCAAGAAAAATCTTCAAACTACCCATCTCTGATTCATCATCTCCTGTCATTAAAATATCATCTATGTATATGGCCAAAAAGGTTTTTCCAGAAACTGTCCTTTTGTAAAAGAGTGAATAATCATTTCTAGAATTTTGATAGCTTCTTGTTCTCAATGCTTCTAACATCTTAGAGTACCATTGTCTTGAAGCTTGTTTGAGCCCATACAATGATTTCTTAAGTTTTCACACAAGCTTATCATCTTGTACTGTTAGACTAGGAGGAATTTTCAAGTAA
This sequence comes from Dioscorea cayenensis subsp. rotundata, assembly GCF_009730915.1. Classification (NCBI taxonomy): domain Eukaryota; kingdom Viridiplantae; phylum Streptophyta; class Magnoliopsida; order Dioscoreales; family Dioscoreaceae; genus Dioscorea; species Dioscorea cayenensis. Next base: position 2,703,402 of record NC_052483.1, read on the forward strand.
ATATCTTCATGTAGGTCTCCATGGAGGAACGCATTATTAACATCTAGCTGCAGCAATTTCCATTGCTTCTTCACTGTCACAACAATTAAGCTTCTAATTGTAATTATTTTCACCACAGGGAAAAAGGTTTTTGTGTAGTCAATTCCCTTTTTTTTTGTGTATCTTTCAACTTCTCTAGCAGCATTATACTTTATTTTGTAAACCTGCTTGGAACTTATTGGTTTCTTTCCTTTGGGAAGAGGAACTAATTCCCATGTATGATTTTCTTCCAAAGCCTCAAATTCATTTTGCATAGCCTTGTCCCATGCAGGATTACCAAATGCCTCCTTATAAGTTTGTGGTTCATGCAATGTGGACATTAGAGTAAGCATTTTTTGGTTTTGATGCTGTAAAGTAGAGAAACAGATATGTTTGTTTGGCAAACAAGTGTTTGTAATAGTGTGAATACAGTTTTCAGGACATGCAAAAGAACATTGTGTATTGTTGGTTCTGGCACTATTATAAATATAATCACTCAAGTAACTTGGAGCATTGTGTGTTCTAGAAGATCTCCTTGTGACAGGATGATCAGAAGAAGAAGAAGGGGTAGGAATTGGATACAAAGAACATGAATTTTGTATAGACTCCAAAGGTGTTGTAAAAATAGTATTTCTATGAAGAGTAGAAGAACCATAGTCTGTAGCCATAAAAGAATTCACTTGAACAGAATTTGGTAAAAGATTTGAAAATAGGGTATCTTGTGGGAACGAATAGAAAGGAAAAATGTTTTCATGAAAGATAACATCTCGGGTAATTGTAATTTCAAAGGAATCAAGAAACAAGACTTTATATCCCTTTTTATCAAAATGGTAGCCAAGAAAACACAAGGTTTAGCTCTAGGATGAAACTTATCTTTGAATTTATTTACATTTGTTGCATTTCAAAGACAACCGAAAGGTTTAAGATGAGAGTAATTTGGAGGAGAATTAAAGAGAATTTCAAAGGGTGTTTTATTGTTTAAGATTCTAGAGGGAAACCTATTTATCAAATATATTACTGTTAGAACACAATCCCCCCAATATTTAAGAGAATCTTGAGACTGAAATAGAAGAGCCCGAGAAGTCTTTAATAAGTGTTTATGTTTCCTTTTAACTACTCCATTTTGTTGAGGAGTATGAACACAAGAGGTTTGATGGACAATGCCTCTTTCAACAAAGAATGCCCTTAGTTCTAAACTTCCACCTAGCTCTAGTGCATTATCTGACCTAAATTGTTTTAATCTAATTTTAAATTGTGTCTCAATCATTTGAATGAAAATTTTCAGACTAACAGAAGCATCCTTTTTAGTTGTCAGTAAGTATGTCCACGTGGCTCTGCTAAAATCATCCACAATAGTAAGAAAATATCTATATCTTTCATGAGTTTCAGCTTGATATGGTCCCCAAATATCAATGTGTATTAACTGAAACATTGAGGAAGAATGTATATGGCTATTAGGAAATGGCAAGCTGTGTTGTCTTGATTGTGGACAAATGTTGCAAATGATATAGGATTCAAATAAGCCACTAGAATTCAGAAATTCAAGCTATTTCATTTTGTTAAAAGGGAGATGGCCAATTCTATTATGCCACAGAATGAAAGATGTACAATTATTGACTGAATGAAAAATATTTGGAAAAAAAGAACAAGTAGAATGTGAACATTGTTCACTGCTAACAGAATCAGAATTCAAAGTTGGTTTGTGTGTTGAATGTGCTCCTTGAGTGAATAATAGGTACAAGCAATTTTCCAACGGAAAGCAAGTTATAATGGAAACTGGGAACAAAAAGAACATATGAAACCAAGAAGTCATATGCTAAAAGTACAGTACTAGAAAAGGAAACAGTTATTTCTTGACCTGTAGGAAGAGTAATTGGGAAAGGTTTAGGCAAAGGTTTCAAGTTTTCAAAGTAGGATTTATCATAACACATGTGGTCTGAGGCTCCACTATCAAGAATCTATGAATTTGAGGAATTTAAACACTCGCTACTATTGCTAAACATGTATGAACAATTTGTATTAAAGAGGAGATCAAAAGGTGTACCTGCCATAGGAACTGAAGAAGAGGAAGCTAAATTTGCACTCCTAGTAGCATTGGACTTATCAGTAACTTCACCTTGTATTACAGCCTTTGATGAATCATTCAACATCATTAACAGTTTGTTAAGCTGAGTAGTCAATTCTGTTAAATGAGTACCTTCTAAAATATGTGAAGTTGGGATACAGTTTGAGATACCTCCTTGAATAGAAGTAGTAAACCTTTTGTCCTTGTTAAATTTTTGATGATTTTGAAACCCATGTAACTTGTAGCATCTTTCTTTTGTATGTCCTGTTTTTCTGCAACAGTCACAGAACAATTTTCTATATTCTATTCTGTCCTTATTTGAACCTTGAGTATTGTTCTTATTACAATGAGTGTTGTGGTTGCTAGAAAAACCAGTATTGAAAGATACAACATCTGAAGTAAATTATCCGCCTGAACCTATTTCCCTTTGATTCTCTTCTTGTATCAGTAAAGTATAAGCCTTTCTAACTGATGGCAATGGCTTCATCATCAGAATTGTTCCTCTAACAGCAGTATAGCTCTCATTTAATCCCATAAGAAATTGCATCAGTTTCTGACCTTCTTCTAGCTTGTGTAATTCCTGTGAAGCTCCACAAGAACATTGTGGTAAATTGCATAAAGTTTGGATTTCATCCCAAAAACCCTTGATCTTGGTGTAATAGGTGATGATATTACTTGAACCCTGAGAGATTTGACTCAATTCTTTCTGGATCTGAAACAGTTGAGGACCATTGAGTTTACCAAATCTTTCTATCAGTTCAAGCCATATTTCACTAGCAGAATTCATATACACAATACTGCCTACAATCTCACTAGACAAAGCATTCAAAATCTAAGAAATAACCATGCTATTACACCTCTCCCAGTTTTGATATTCAGATGAATCTTATTCAAGTTTCTTCAAAGTACCATTTACAAACCCTAGTTTGTTTTTGGCTGTCAAAGCAATCTCCATAGCTCTTTTCCATGAGCCAAAACCCAACCCATTAAAGGGCTTAGAAACCAAGATCATGCTTGGATTGTCCAAGGGTTGAAAGTAACAAGGATGTTGAGGATCATTCGATCCTTTTCCCCTAATTGAAGAACTATCAACCATTAAAAACTTGCTAACAAGATCAAGAACCAGAATAGATCACAAGATTCAAATAAAAACTCAAGAAAACCAGCAGATCTAATAGATCCAATCAAGAACAATGCTAGATCACAAGAACTTCACAAAAGAAAACTAACAAGATCGCTAGCTCTGATACCATGTAGAAAAACCTTGAAAATAGAGCTCACTCTTCACCGATTCTACTTCACAATCTCTAGTCAAGTAGCAGCAATCCTCCCACAAGGTTCTTCAGATCAATCACAGTGAGAAATCACAAAGATACAAGGAAGAGATCAAGTAGAGAAGGAATTGGGAGAAGAAAGGGGCATTGGTTTTCATTCAAAAAGGAATTCAAGGTTTTTCTTCAATCTTACAATGAGCTCAAGGCTCTGTTATATAGGAAAGAAGATACTGAGCTGGCACTAGCTGTAACTAATTGACAGTTGTCATAACAAATACGCCAGATGGATTACAATGTAATAGAGTATGCCATGTGGGCAAATGATGTAACAGACTATAATGGTCAAATGAAAAAGTTCCTCAATTCTTCTTCTTCTTCTTCTTCATCAAGAATTCAATGCTTAATCTTCTCTTCTCCTCTTATCCAATAAAATTAATTCATTAAAACTTTAGCATATCTCCAACACCCCCCTCAAGTTGGACGGTGGAGAGGAACTAAGTAACCCCCAACATGGAAAGTAATAGGTGATTTTGAGGACCAGACAAAGCCTTAGTGAAGATGTCTGCAAGTTGAAGCTGTGTAGGTACATGTTGCAATGTGATTTGCCCTGCTTGCAATTGCTCCCTGACAAAATGGCAATCTTTAATGTGTTTGGTTCTCTCATGGAAAACAGGATTTTGAGCAATATGAATAGCCGCTTGACTATCACATTTCAAAGGCACTGGAATTACTGAAGGTACAGTAAGCTCATCAAGTAATGTAGTTAGCCAAGCTATCTCTGAACACACCCTTCGCATATATCTGTATTCGGCTTTAGCTAAAGAAAGTGAAACTGTCCCTTGCTTCTTTGATTTCCAAGAGATTGGAGAATGTCCCAACATTATATAAAAGCCACTTACTGATTGTCTAGTTTGTGTATAAGCTGCCCCATCTGAGTCGCAATAAGCTTGAAGAACAAAGGAAGATTCTGAATTCATCAAGAGTCCTTGGTTTGGATTTGTCTTTAAGTATATACCAACTTTGAGCTAAAAAAGAGAATACATATATAATTATGCAATATATATATATATATGTATATATATATATATATATATATATATATATATATATATATATATATATATATAACACCTTAGATCCTTATATGAAGAAGTTCAAATGGGTGCCAGCTTTACAAGTATATAAAAGTAAATTCAATTGTAAGGCATGCACAATGATGTAGAACTTACCATGAACATACACATGAACACATAATCTATATATATATGTATGTATTTTCATGTGAAACCATAAAAAATAAAAAAATAGTAAAAGAAACATGGTTTCTTGCAGGTTTACTTTAACACCAATCATGGTTCAAAAACTCCGCAAAGCTTGGGTTTCTAAAGAATGAAAAACATAAACAACTGTAGGTTTTTTGAGCAAGTATAAGTCCACATAAACAATAAAAAATGGTGCAACTCTTCATGCAAACATAATCATAAAAACAAACAAGTTCTCATACAACAATGCCATGAATGGAGAGTTATGCTTTCCATCAAGGTGGACAATCATCGGTAACTACCTTTAGGTTTACTGATAAGTTGGCAATGATGAGCTGCTCTCCGGCTTAATCACTGTCACTACTATGCTCCGGCAATGTTCCTCACCCTTGAAGCTCCTAGTGGAGAAGCAATGGTAACCAAGGAGAGGAAAGAAGCAAAAGAGTGGGGAAGAAAGCAAATGGAGAAGAAGAGCATCAATGGAGAAGATGGAGAAGTAGGAGAACCATGGATTTAAAGACTTGGCCAAGTGGAAGACAAGGATGTGATGGAGCCAGAATTTCCTTCGGGAATTCATCATCCCAGCTAAACACCCAAAGCATGGAGATAAAGAAAGTGGGATTAAGGACAAATCAATAGCTTAGCATCCTAAGCATACTTTAATGCATGGGTGGGGTCCACATCATCACCTCCTTCTACCCATTAGCTACTACTCCTTCATGTGTCACCAATTCATTCAAACCATATACATAAGTTTCATCACAGCATTCAGTATGGCAATGGCAATGGTCTTCCTTCTGGCTGTTTTCAGAACCCCTAGCTCTCGAATGTTCCGATCATCCTTGTTATTTTGCATGGGAGTGTCAGTGATAGTGGCAATCATACACAAGGTGATGATGTTCAGTGATCGACATCCTAATGCAATGGTAACAACTGTGTATGAGTTGTTGGTGGAGGTTTTCTACATTATTGGAGTGGTTATCTATGTTGTAAGGATTCCTAAGAGATGGATGCCAAGGATGTTTTATCTTGTGGGGAATAGCCATCAATTGTTTCATTTAATGGCAATTGCAGGTGCATGCATGCACACATTATCTGGCTATTGTGATGGTGGATAAGGCATTAGCGCCAAAGTCATTTGATTCTCCAGCAAAGCACGTGCGACGGAGCACATCCAGTGAATTGGCAAGTTTTAAAGATGCCATATTAACTAATAGAGGGACTTAATAGTGGCCAGGTGGACAAAGGAGCAGAAGGAAAAGAAGAATGAATTCCAGGCTCGTGGGTTATGTTAAACCTATGAGTGTGGCAGAGGGAAATAATGTGAGTGGTGGAATGAAGGAGTTAGTTATGTTCTAGCCCAATGAGAGTATAATGGCAACTGATAAGAACGAAGAATACGTGTCGATCACGTAATAATAGTGTGTGTAAAGCAAAGTGTCGGTCCAGAAGAAAGAAAGAGAATACTAGTAATAGCCCTAATTCTGAAAATTAGCCTAATCGATCGAATGATGTGTGTGTGAACAATAGAGAGTAAAAACAAGAAATACGAAAATAAAGCCAGAGAGAAATTAGGGGAAGAAATGATTTCCGGGCATAGTCTTCTTCTAGTGTTATGAAGTACAAGACAAAGATTTCTAAGTATGCAATCTTATTTGAACGGAGAGGTTTCCAGAATTATACTAAACCCCCCTTTCGAGGGTGAAGAGTAACTTAATCAGTGTAGAGTTGATTCAGACATCCACATAATCACATTAACACTTTATGAAACCTCACTGTGAGGTAATGATATCTCTTAAATAAATAATCTCCTTTGTGAAAAGAGATTATCGCTAATCTGAATACAAAGTAGAGATGTGATTTATTCTAAAATCTACTCCACATGATTGCAAAGAGCACGTAGATAATCATTAACTCAATCGGGAGAATTAAGGAAGACAGAGTCTTCAAAATACCCTATACCCAGACTTACTAACAATTCCTTTTAATCACGGCATGTCTATGCTAAGTGGGTATTTTTACTCGTCACAAAGCACACCAAGTATGATAGTTAGGGCTTTCACCTCGTTAAAAATCAAGCATTCAAACACGCGATTAGATTTAAATAGAATGAATTATAATAGGGAAACAATTAAATTATGAATATGTAACAACCAATGTCAAAAAGTAAACTCTAGAGTTCAACTATGCCCAAACATCTAACAAATTAGCCCTCCATTAATGGAGAGCAAGCATATAAGATATAAGACACGAAAAGAAATATAAAAAATATGGAAACCCCCTTCTTAATCGTTCCGTACAAGAATCGCCAGAGAAACCCTAATAAAGCTTCCATGCACGCCACCAAGATGAGCTTGACAACTACAATCTTCAATTCCCTTGAATATGGATCCAAATCTCCCTTAGAATCACCCCTTGAGCCCTGGAGATTCGTCATCTGATGGTAATTACAGGTGCATACACACATTATCTTGCCACCCTTGTTTACCTCCAATGGAGAGACTCAGAATATTTTTGTTAGCTTTTCAATAAACCAAACTTTGTATTTAACAAGTAGAACTAATATACAGAACAAATTGAAGCTTTACATTTTGAATGAATCAAAGAATTATACACATTTCCAAGTGATTATTTGCTAAATCTAATAACACCGGTCCATTTCTCTCCAATTCAAGTACATCACACTTGCAAGATAGTGTGTGTAAGCTCCGGCGATAACAAGAACATGGAAGAGCTGATGGCTATGTCCCACAAGATCAAACTTCCCTGGCATCCACCTCTCCGGAACCCTCGTTGCATAAACAACAACCCCAAGCCCATAGAAACCACCCATCGCAAGCTCATACACTGCCGTCATCACTGCCACCGGTTCCTCGCTGAAAACCAACAGCTTGTGTATGATAGGCACAATTCCTGATACACCCATGCAAAAGAAGAGCAATGCACGTACAGACCTAAACTCTGGCGTCTGAAACACCGGCACAAGCGAAGCCAAAATACTCGCAACACCAAAGATGGTAATGAAACCAATGTAGAGGTTTCGAACAAAGGGGTCACACATGAAGGTATAGTAAACTAGAGGGTAGAAAGAGGTGACAATTAAGGTTGAGATTCCAGTGTAATCTAGTCTGAGCATGGTGTATGCACAGTGCTCTGAGTGGCATGATAGAAGGTGGCACACACTGCTTGTTAACAAGCAAAACATGGCTCCAAACAAGTATGCATAGAATGGCCAACGTGTAATCATACTCTCAAGCACATCATCATCTTTCATAATACTCTGCATTGATATAAAGAGAATCTTATTAAGTGCATATTATAATTAGCATTAATTTTGTAACAAATTCATCAAAATTAAAGAGAGAATATAAATATATACCAGGAGATTAATGATGTTGGTTTGGTTGGCTGGAACTAGAGCTCTGATTACTGTGGCAGAAGTAGTATTCAAGATCATGACTTTATCTGATGAGCTCTGACTGAAGGTTAATGGAGCAAAGGCATGCATTGTGCATAAGGTGAGAGTGAGGAAGATGATGAATCCTATCAAATGCCTGAAAAACAAGACAGGTTCATGTTAGACAGAGAAATATATATATTAGATGAAGCTTGAAAGTTTCATATATATATATATATATATATATGTATGTATGTGTAGAATGTTGCTTACGTCCAGATGTTGAGGGTTTCATTGTGAATTGAGAAGATGCTGAGAATGGTTTGCTTCCATGGCCATTCAGAACGGTAGTAGTTCAAGATGAACTCATTATCTTTGAGGAAAGTTGGGAGAGATTCAAATCCCACAAGCTCACACTTTGCAGCCTCTTTGCACTGAAAAGAGCATGTCTTTCCCATTGCAGATGAGCAAGAAATTCTCTTTCTCTCTTCTCAAAGCTTGAAGGAATATATTGATTATTGAGGTTTAGTTTGAAGAAGTATGGAAATGGGAATGGTTTCAGTTCTTATTTATAGACTTGAGAATTTTCATCGATTTCCTGGAGGTTGCTTGAGCTGAACTGGTCTCTTTTTTTGACCTTTTAAGACAGGATAGCATAGTGGGGCTCGTCATCAATTAGCTTCTGATATATATATATATATATATATATATTATGAAGTGTCGTTGAATTTGGAGTTAATGTGCTCAGTGCCTGACAGTTGAATGGATCTTGTCAAGAGAAGCATACTGTGTCTGAATGGATGCGTATGTCAACCAAGCTTTTATATATATATATATAGGTTTGTTTGAGTTCATGAAGGTCAAGTCAAGCATGAAAATATGCATGTCTCATATGAGTGACCTTTTAATTAGGTAGAGTTAGAAGGGTTGTTTAATGGAAGTGTGGACCCCACCCTTTATACCTAATAGTAATATTATTATATTTATTATTTGTTTTAATTTAAAACTTTTAATTAACTTTGAATTTAAATTTTAAATTTTAAAAAAAATCATTACAGTTGCCGAAGGGTATGTGACCTAGCGGTACCCTAGGTCTGTTTGGGAGAAACGCGAGTTCGATTTCCCCCTGACCGTGCTTCCTAGTTTCAAAAGAGTGAGGACATGTGATAATTCCCCTATTTGACGTATACCCCTGAAAGTTGGTGATTGTCACCCTACCTAAAAAAAACTTGAGACCAAACCTATCTTCCTCTTCTTATTACATGGTGATGCCGGTGGTGACGATAAGAAGACTTTCCCTACATCGAAAGCTCAATTTTTATCGTCGAAATAGGTTGCTTGCATCCTTTCTATCAATTTATTTAAATCAGGGTAAATTTGTTGGTGAGATTCATAATTGAATTCTAATAGAATTTTGTGATAACTGTTGTCTACTGGCTGGGTTGGCGTTATTGTTAGGGTATATATTGTAGATCAATAGTTGGTATATGATCAGTATACATGCATTTAAACTTTGTATCCAAACACATTTTTATATAGTGTATGTTCTGTATGATTTGTTGATGTCATTCAAGCCATATCTGTTACCAGCTTATGTGTTAGCATCATATTAGAAGTACTATGATTGTTTTTCATCACGTGTTGGATATTACTGTTGGGATGTTATCAAGTCTTTCCTTTGCTTGAGCTGAAGATATCTTCATGAATATTTAATGCAAATTCTTATCATTGGAGAAGAAATGTTATATAAGAAAAAAAAGATATATTTATATATATATATATATATACAGAGAGAGAGGTTATGTACTCTAAGAACCTCCGTTTTTAAATCTACTAACTTAAACAAAAACACACCCACTTTCAAATTATTAGCACCAACGGATATAAGAAAAAAGGAATATATTTATATATATAGAGAGAGGATGTATACTCTAAGAACATCCATAGATTTTGAATCTACGAATATAAACAAAAACACATCCACTATTAAACTGTTAGCAAATGCGGATACCTACGAGCCCCCACAAAATCCTTTTATATATATATATATATATATATATATATATATATATATATATATATATATAAAAGTTGGCATGATGTGGAATGGATTAGTGCTTTAATGAAGTTGGGGTTTTAGTAAAATCTCACTGTACAACACTTCCGAGTATAAGATATCACATTTTCTGATTACCTAATTCCCCATACTTTTGTATGTATGTGTACCTATGTAATTTGTAGTATTTTTTCTAAGTTCTAAGTATTAACCATAAATTATGGTTATAAGTTTATAGATGGTAGAGCTACATAGTTTGAAATGGAGTTAGGTTATTTTATCATCAGTTCTATGTTTGAGTTGAATTTATGTCTATAGGTCTTTTTTACGGAGGGTTGATTGAGTTCGATTTGGGTTTAAAAATTTTAGTGGGTACCAAGTAAATAACCACATATAAATCTTAGCATATATATATGGTTATAAAATTTTAGTTTTTCTGTATTTCCAAATTTTTCGGTCTACCTAATCTTATTAATTTATTTTTATCATTTATATATCATATATTGGTCATTTAATTATTATTTAAATTATTCCTTAAAAGTTCTGATTATTATATATAGTTACATATTTGATTATTCAACTAGCTATTTGTTATTTTATAAATTATTTGTTAATGTTTGAACTACTATGTTTATAAATTGTTTTAAATATTACTGGATTATTTTTACTACAAAGAAATGTGATATTGTGTATATTTGTATGTTTGCTCGACAAATTATTTAGCAAATTCTGTTCTGCACTGACCTATCTGGAATCCTGATATTCTGTTTGATTTTCAGATAATAAGTTATTTTGACATAAATCTATTCAGTCTCCAATTAACTATACACTAACCCTATCTTTGGGGATTAAACACTGACTATGTTGTCAGTGAAAGAATAACAGTTTCTGATAATCTGACTCGGGTCACAAGGGTAAACAAATGAGCTTTGAAAATCTGACTCGGGTTACTGAGTTTAAATAAATTATCTCTGATATTTTGTTTTGTCCTTAGTGATTGGGAGACATATATTTTTGTCTGTTATTAAATTGTATTTTGTTGATCCACTTTGATTTTATAAACTTTATTTTTGATAAATATTTGTAGTATCTGATATAGTTTGTTTTGTTTCTAAATTGTTAAAATTTCACATGATCCCAATATGTTTAGTAGGTTACTTACTGGCCGAGCTATCAAGCTCATAATTTAGTTGTTAATTTTTTTTTTTAGATTAAGAGTATATAGCTTAGTGGGAGTAAACAAGTAGCAGATCTGTCCTTGGTCTAGTTGGAGACCAAATTTTTGTCTGTATCGAAACTTTGAGATTTGGATTTTGTAAATTTTGTATATTTTGGATTTTGGGTTTTGAAATTTATAGTTCTATTAGATTGTATGTTTTGTCTTGAGGTAGGTTCTAAGTGTTAGGTAATATCGCAAAAATTAAATAGTATCATCAAAAGCATGCAGAAGCAATAATAAATTTGTGATATATTCTAATTGTTTTAATGAACACCGTAATTTAATTAAAAGGCATAGAAAATTAACTTTTAATGATTTTCCTTTGATGTGCCGAATTTGTCCCTCGGATTGTCGTTGATCTCTTAGCGCCCAACGAAAGTTCCACGTCTCTAGATCACACGCCAGAATAGAGAAGCAATCTCCTCTTCTTCTCCAAATAGTGGCTAGGGTTAGAGAGGAAGAGAAAACTTGGGCATTTTTCTCACTAGAGAATTAATTGATTGATTCTATGGTTAGAGATGAGTCATATTTATAGAGACTTTATAAAACATGATAAACATATTCAATTATGAGTTCTATTCGAAATATGAACCTTCATAATATGATAAACATCATTCAGTTATGAAGTCCTATTCAAAATATGAACCTTCATAATATGATAAATATTATTATAGAAGTTCTATTAGAAATATGAGTCCTAATGTAAACCACTTTTGTCTTTGAGTTCATATAATTTTGATTATATATCTATTTGACTCCATCGAATTTAAATCAAAATTTAAACTTAAGACAAAAACCCTAGACCAATTTATAATTTCACTCATCCCATGAAGTAATTATAAATTGACAATTTTACCCATGCACTCAAAATAAGACTGATTTGTTATCCCTTTAAGGGTGACTCCCTAAGTTCATTCTGATTGGCAATGAGAGGATACCAAAGAACATGGGTGACACCTAGCCAGCCCTGTGGCCCCACGTTGTAACCCAATTGAACATGAATTAGTAGATCATTACGAACCTTTCCGATTATGATTACCTTATGTGTATAAACCCTTCGTTCTTGTATTACAACCGAATGAGAGCCATGGTAATTGTCAAACTCACTGAACTCGATCGTATGCTAATAAATATAGTAGAGTAAGATTACCAAACTAACCTTCGCGTCCCACACGATTAGTTTGACTACTTTGGCCACGGCCTTCTAATCTCACATACTTATAATCACATAGGATACTAACTTGTTTACTTCCGAGATAACAAATTCCTTCTTGGTGGTCACTCACAATTTCTACTTGCCCAACATAGTCGCACTTCGAGGTCGACCCTACCAAAAGGTAAACTGAGCCTAACAACTTTAGTAACAGACTAAACGTCACAAGTACATTGTGATCATGAAACCTCAGGTCTACGGTCCACTCATATGATCATAATCAACAATCTCAATCATTGACTGTCAAAGAGTAAATCCTATGTGATTAGATTGTTGCAAGTCATATTTGAATACACCAATCCCAATGATGTATTTATGACATATGCTCCCACTATTCTATAGTGTTCAACTAGCACTCTTTGTCAAAGTATATGTCATACAAATCCTTACGAACTTTTAACGCCCAATTAAAGATTGTCCGATTTGCAAACTATTTAAGTGTATAAGTACCAAACCCTTCTAGTGCTCTCTTCTTTATCTCACAAAGAGTAGAAGGTTTAACTTAATACACATGGACTATGATATTCAAAACTAATTATAATGCCATTACAAGATTTATAAGAACATAAAAAATAAATGCCTATTAATAATAATAATAATGTATAATATAAATGAAATGCCCTAATACAAGTATTCTCGTTGGCATGAGGGCATAATCCTAATACTGAGTCCTTGTATGCCTATTGTGCTATGTACTATGAGTGTGTGGCCGTTTGTTGGCGCATCGGGTGTGACAAGCAAGGTTCAGGGCGTGACAGGAAGTGGCTAATTCATGTGTTGTGTTATGTACTAAAATAAAGAGAGAAATAATATATTTAAAAGGAAAAGGAAAGAAAAAAAAAGAATTAAAAAACAAGTAACACTATTTAGGTCGAATTGATAGTTCGAATGACATGAATGTGATTTAATTGAAAAAAAAATAATTTTTTCTTTATAATTTAATCCCTAATACCCAAAAATTTTAAACCCAAATATTATAAAATCTTATATCTAAAATTCGAAAAACCTAAACCCTAAACCCTAAACCTTAAGGTTTGTAATTTATCGTTTAGGGACGTAAGGGGTTTCTAGGTTACAATTTACACTAAAGTTTAGATGATAAAAAGAATTAAGCTTTTTTTATTAAAAAAAAATAGAGAGAGAATGATGTGGATGATGATATTAATGCCAACTTGGCATCACGTCATTCGGACTACTAATTCATCCTAATTTTATCATTTAGGGACGTAAGGGGTAATTTATCATTTAGGGACATAAGGGGTTTCTAGGTCACAGTTTGCACTAAAGTTTAGATGATAAAAAAAAAATTAAGCTTTTTTTTATAAAAAAAATAGAGAGAAAGAATGATGATATCGATGCCAACTTGGCATCACATCATTTGGACTACTAATTCATCCTAAATATCATTATTGTTAAAAAAACAAATGAGAGAACTGTTGAAGAAAATTTGAAATTCCACTTTAACTTTTAAGTCCTTATTTTTTAAACAATAGTTTATTATCACTGCTCTCATTGTTAAAAAATGATAATAATTTATAATTGATTGCTAAACTATAATTAAATATTTATTTGGATCTTTTAATTTCAAAAAATATAAATTATGTTAATTTTTTTAAAATTAAATATAAGGTTTTTTTATCTTTAAATTAAATAAATATTTTTATTTTTATTTTTATTTTTGACTAGCATAAATATGTTAATAAAATTACTTTAACCAATTTTATTTTTTTTTAAAGAACCATTTAATCCTCAACTTTCGAAAATAACATTTAAAACAAGAAAAATTAAAAATATAGTAAATGATTAGATTTTCTCTCTGCTATAACATGTCAAATTCCCTTTCCAACAACCTGACACTCGGTCTATAGAAGGTCTTGAACTCGTAAATTCCGAAGATGTTTTCTTTAAAAAAAAAACAAAAACAAAATGTTGATTCCAAACAAGCTCATGCATGACTCACAGGGCAAAGGCAAGCTTAAGGGTGTCCTTGATTATGGTCGAGTAAGTTCATCTCCACCACTACAAGTTGAGATGAACTCGTCTGTCCACTAACAACTTGCTCATGGCTAGGTGAGCTTGTAAGGCCAAAAATAAAAAAATTAGTTGATTAGATATCAACTGATTGGGATATAAAAATTCGTTGAAAAACAAGTTTCTATGCCCGTTTTCAAAAAATTGGAAGGATAATAAGTTTTTTTCAAAATTGCAAAAAGAAAAAAAAATCACATGTTATTTGGCCATAAACCATGAAATGCATCATTTTAGCCCTTTCATGAACAATATCAGTTAAATATAAATATATATATATATATATATATATATATATGTCACTACAAAAAAAAAAAGTGTTTTTGAGGCGGTTTTCAAGCCCTATAGAGGCGGTTTGTATCAAGCCGGCTCTACACTTTAGAGCCGGTTTGTACCAACCGTTGGGGTAAATTTTATCTACGGAAGCGGTTTTTAATAACAAGATTAGAGGCGGTTATAACCGCCTCTATAACTACTAAGTTTTCATAGTTTTAGAGGCGGTTATAACCGCCTCTATAATATAAGTTTTCATTACTATTTAATAGTTTTTAGAGGCGGTTATAACCGCCTCTAAAAAAATTTATTAGTAGAGGCGGTTATAACCGCCTCAATAACTATTAAATTTTTCATTAATCCTCAATAGTTTTTAGAGGTGGTTATAACCACCTCTAAAAAAATTATAAATGGTAAAAGGCGGTTATAACCGCCTCTATTGTTTATAATTTCTTGCATGTTCATACTTTTAGAGGTGGTTATAACCACCTCTAAATTTGTTCATTTAATTAAATTGAATTTTATTTTTTTCCACTATTAATAATAAATAAATTTGCTTAACCTGTAAATCAAAAACATAAATTTTCATTACATTCAAAAATATACTAAATTTAATTTCATTGAACATTATTGACATGTTATGAATTAAACTGTAATGTATTTTGAGTACTAGCAAAATGTAAGAATTTTACACTATTTGTGTACTTTCATTACAAAATATTTTTTGAGTTAATTACACAAAGTAAAAAAAGCTTCATGTATACATTTTCACCTAAGATTTTTTAAAAATTATGAAAATAATATTTTGAAGAAAATCTGTATAATCCATCAGTTGAAAGTTCAACATCAGCCAACAACCAGTACACCCGCCCTGCCAAGTCTTCTCTACTCACGACATCCCAATCGCCATCACTTTTTTCTCAATTTTTTTAAAAATTCAAAATAAGTATAAATAAAATTGGAATTTTTAATTATTATATAAATATATTTGGACTGAATGGGAAATATTATGAAGTGTGAGATGTGGAGCAATATATCTATTTGGTCAATGACATTTAACGCACCCATGTCCAAAGACTACAAATTTGGAAACAGCCATATTAATATGTTCGGAGGACCAAAGACTTGTAACTCATTTGAAGCATGTGTAACAGTGCATGGATTTGTCTTTTTCACCTCATTTGATGTAATTTTTTTTACCATAAAATGATATCATAAAAATTAAATTATCACATAATATATAATTTATTTTTTCGAACAATTACTGATATCATAATCAAGTTTTTTTTTTTTGAAAAATGGATACTAATGCATTGCAAAAAAACTAAAAAGCAACAAACAACAAATTTCCTTTTTCATGCCTTCTTTAAAATTTTTTAATTATATAATATATATACATACATTTTTCTGCTTAAAGTTATCACCTTCAAAATGATTAAAAGATTCAAATATAAAATACTAAAGATAATAAAATAGAAGATAAAAGAAAAAAAATGACCCAAAACAATCTGCACAGGGATCAAGCTCAATTAGCAGGGATCATGGTCTTATAGTTCTTGGTGAATGCTAAATGAATTGTCCTTATTTATTATTTATTATTATTATTATTATTATTATTATTATTATTATTATTATTATTATTATTATCATTGTTTTATTTTTATGGAGGTAAAAAGTTAATTGTTAAAATTAGCTTCATCACGGGTGCACCTACGTGGGACTCGCTTGGTATAATGAAACACAAACAGTTGCATGCACTCATGCGACTAGTTTATGCATTAATGTTTTTACATATGTAGCAAGATAAAGGTCAGTGGCTATATATATATATATATATGAATAAATCTTTATAACAATTTAAGTACATTAACTTGCATACATTGAGGAAATCCTATTTAATGTGTTTAATCAAAGAGATGTGTGACCATTATATGGTACTATGATTTAAGATTAATTCCATCGTTAAGTCATAAATCTATAAACTAATTTTACCGTAATACCAAAATAAAAATGCGATATTAAATGGAAAAAAAAATAGAAGAACATATATATTTACAATATTTAATAAGTCTATTCATTTCTCAAAATTACAGAATAAAAAAAAAATACTTTACATCTAAAAAAAATCACATTATTTTTTTGTAGGTTTGCTTTAACACCAGTCATGGTTCAAAAACTCCACAAAGCTTGGGTTTCTAAAGAGCACTCAGTCTGGAGAGCATAAGCAGCTTCAAGGAGTGCAGTTTCATCCTAGGTTTGGCCCATAATGATCTTAGTATAGGGTAATTACTGACCAAGGGGTATTCTGTTGTGTTTAAGGGTGACATATGCATCATTAATGATGATCATACGAAGGCCCAAGTCATCTCAATTCAAAGGTCGAAGAACAATATGCTTCCACTCAATGTGACTCATATTGGGAGGTTGAATATTGCAGTAAGAAGCCAATCTCAAACTGAACTCGAGCACCTATGGTATGGACATTTAAATTATATGAGCTTGAAACTCTTGCTCAAAAGAAAATGGTGCATGGAATGCCTAAAATGAAGGATAGTACTTAGTGTGAAGGGTGCACTTTGTCCATGCAAACAAGAGCTAGTTTTCTTTTTGGTGCATCACGAAGAGCCACTGATTATCTTCAATTGGTGCACATGGATCTCTATGGACGCATGAGTGAAGAAACTCTGGGAGGAAACATGTATTTTTATGTGATTGTTGATGATTTAAGCAAGTGGTGTGGGGTATTCTTTCAAGAGCAAGTCTGAAGCTTTCAAGAACTTTCGATACTTCCATGCTCTTGTGGAAAGACAAATTGGGAAGAAAGTCAAAGCAGTAAGGAGCGATCGTGGTGGGGAGTTCTCCCCACTAGAGTTCCAGAAGTACTGTGAGAATCTCGACATTAGAAAGGAATTCACAACACCCTATACGCCACAGAATCTCGGCGTGGTGGAGCGCAATAATAGGGCATTGGTCGAGATGGCTCAAAGCTTACTCAAGTGCGGCAATCATCCACTCAAGTTCTGGGGAAAGGTGGTTTCAACAGCCATATACATCATCAACAGATCACTGACTCAGGCAGTGAGTAACAAAACTCCATACGAGGCTTGGAATGGAGTTAAACCAACTGTGAGTCATCTCAGAGTATTTGGGTGTGTTGTGTTTGCTCTTATACCTTCTCACAAGCATCAAAAACTTAATGAGAAGTCTGAGAAATGTCTGTTTATTGGTTATTGTTCAGAATCTAAGGCCTGTAAACTATTTAATCCAACCACTGGCAAGGTGATTATTAGTAGAGATGTTATTTTTCATTAAGGTAGTTGCTGGAAGTAGGAGACGGGCAATGAGATTGAGCCATAAATTGCGGTAGAAGGTGTGTTGGAAGACTCTATGATCAGCACCAGAAATTCATATGGCAATGGCGGTACGAGTGATGAGGCAAGATGTAAATTATCTCATAGTCACAAATCAACTGAAAAAAGTTCAGTCCCTAAAGTAGCACCAACTAATGGTTCACCACCAAGGAAGATCTAACTGCTGTCGGATGTCTATAATACATGCTCATTTGTATTGCATGTTGCTGACCCTGTGGATTTCAGTGAAGTTGTAAAGGTGAAAGAATGGTAAGAGGCCATGGATGCAAAGATTGCATCAATTACAAGCAACAACACATGGGAATTATGTGAGCTTGATGAGTATACAACATTCATATATTTTATATCACTTTGTACATTCATTTGGCATGAATTAGAGTCATATTGTGGAATTTAATGCTAAATATAGTGTGGTTCACATTCTCAGGCTTACAGTAGCATTTCAGGATGAGGGAAAGCTAAAAGAAGCATCTTAGATCTTAAACGATGAAGTTGGAGCTCTCTCGACATCATTTGAACAAAGACAAGGCAAACTGGGTGGCCTACGGGAATCTTCTGGCTAACCTAACAACTGTAAGTCAATTCCAGAGAACCTTGGGGGCATGGTTATATATGCTCATAAGAGAGATCTAGAGCCAAATTAGAGAACCTTACGGGTAAGGCTTACGCCCGTAAGGATGCCCGTAAGTACCATCCAAAGGAGTTTAGGACCACAGCTTACGACAGTAAGGGCAGTCACAAGAAGCAACAAAGTGAAGTTAACGATTCAGTGCTTACGGCCATAAGCTGGACCGTAACACAAATAGAAGACCTTATGGACATGGCTTACGATCGTAAGTGGTCCCGTAAGGCTTGCGACTATCTTCTCTAGCTCCCTTACAGGTGTTTATGTAAAAAAATTGCATGTCGTGACTCAAATCGAATAAAAAAATTATTACATACAAATCATAATCGAATTAAGACAACATATGGTTCAAATAAATAAATTTCATTATATTTGGATATATTCAAGATAAGTCTAAAAGACATTTTAGAGATAATCTAAAACATTCAAATGATAAGATCAACCGAGAGCACAAATCTCGAGGTGATCTAAAATATTTAAATCACAAGATCAGCCGAGAGCACAGATCTCAAGGCGATCTAAATCATAAGATCAGCCGAGAGCACAGATCTCAAGGCGATCTAAAATATTCAAATCACAAAATCAACCGAGAGCACAGATCTCGAGGCGATCTAAAATATTTAAATCACAAGATCAGCCGAGAGCACAGATCTCGAGGCAAAAATACCAAATTACAAAATTGCCTTTGAGAACATATCTCAAGGCATAAATGCAAAAATACAAAATATATATATATATATATATATATCCTTGAGGACATATCTCGAGGTAAAATGAAAATTTAAAAAGAGAAAATTTTTAAAGAAAAAAAATTGCCATTGAGAACATATCTCGTGGCATAAATGCAAAATTACATAATTGCCCTTGAGAGCATATGTCGAGGCATAAATGCAAATTATAAAATTGCCCTTGAGAGCACATATCTCGAGGCAATCGCAGATTTTAGGATAGCCAAACATATATCCCGAGGCAATCCTAAATTTCATAAAGCCTGAAAACATATCTCGAGGCGATTTGAGAAAGTACAAATACCGAGACATCCAAACACATATCCCGAGGCAAATTGGATTTCAAAATAAATAAATAAATAATAATAATAAATAATGATAATAATAATTAAAATAATAATAATAGTAATAAAAAATAATTTTAACAAAAAATTAAAATTAAAATTAAAATTTATATTTTTAAAATAAAATCTTATCCTCTTCTGATTTAGTCCAGGTTATGATTATGAGGGGATCTCGCGTGAAAGAAGGGGGACAAACAAAAAAAAAATAAAAAATAAAAAAATTTATATTTCAAATTTCGAATTTGAAATTAATTAAAAAAAACAATAAAATAAAACGAAATAACAAAAAAAATAATATAATAAATAAAAATAATAATAAAAAAATTAAAAATAAAAAAATACAAAAATTAAATAAAATAAATAAATAATAATAATATTTAATTAATTTTTTTTAAAAAAAATTATTAAAATAAATGTTAAAAAGAAAAAAAATTTGAATTTCAAATTTCAAATTTGAAATTAATTAAATAATAATAATAATAATAAAATAAAACAAAATAAGGAAAAAAAATAAAAATAAATAAATAAAAGATAAAAAATAAATAATAATAATGATAAAATTTTCTTAATTAATTAAAAAAAATTAATTAATTAATTAAAATTTATACATATAAATTTAAATTTAAAAAAAAATGAAAATCTTATCCTATTTCGATCCGCTGCACGGGTTTGATTTGCTGGGATTTCATGGGAGGTTAGGGTAAGAACGAGATGATCGGGGGATAATGATAAGAAGGGAAAAAATTCTTTTAAAAGGGGGAAAGAAAAGAAAAAAACTGAGATCGCTCTTAAAAAAAAAAGCTTGAAGGTTCTTATCTTTTCCCCTATGCTACCACATATAGAGATATATATATATATATAAAAATATTAAAAAGGAGAAGAGAATTTTTCATGTCGCTCGCGATCGATGTCGCTCACTGCCGCCTATCAAAGAGGTCGCGGACATGGTTGAATAGCTGAAATAATGCTGCCAACCATGTCCAATATTCACTAATTCTTACTGCCTGCCGTCGCCGCCGCTTGATGATGTTGTCGCTTGATACTATTGTCACTGCATTACCTGTAGCCGCCGCTCACAATCATGGTGGCCGTGCCGCCGTTGAGAAGACGCAGGAGTTGCAGATCATAGGAGCTATCACATGAACCTGGAGAGAAGAGGAGGCTAGGGAGATTGGCAAAAAAAAAATAAAATAAAATAAAAGAGAAGATTTTAAAAAAAAATCAATCTGAAAAAAAAAGAAGGAAACGAGGACAAAAAAAAAGTAAGAAGAAAAGTTGATGTTACTGCCGTTGATGTTGCCAACAGTGCATGATGTTGCTGCTGCTTCTTCGTCATGCCTCCCCGTTTCTCTCAACCCAGATTGTTGACAGAAGGGATAATGTTGTGTTGCATTCAGACCTTGTTGGATGGACACCAGAGTCCTAATGGTGAAGATATTGAAGCCTTGTGCAAATTGATGAGTATTATTGGTGATAAGATAGACCATCACAGAACGAAGAAACGTCTTGATGCATATTTTGTCATTATGGAACAGTTGTCAACTAGTCAAAAGTGATCTCATCGGATTAGATTTATGTTCCCACTACGCAAGAGATCTCATGGATACAGGAAAAGCTCGATTGGCTGAAGGAATGTTAAGTGAAGCATATGTCCTATTCTCCGAAGCCTTTGCACTATTTCAACAAGTTACTGGACCCATGCATCGAGAAGTCGCTAGTTGTTGTAGATATCTTGCTATGGTTCTCTATCATGCGGGTGACATTGATGGGGCCATCATGCAACAGCACAAAGAGCTAATCATAAACGAACGCTGTCTCGGTCTTGACCACCTTGACACTGCACACAGCTATGGAAACATGGCTCTATTTTATCATGGCCTCAATCAAATAGAATTAGTGCTGCGGCACATGTCTCGCACATTACTATTACTTAGCCTATCGTCTGGACCTGATCATCCTGATGTTGCAGCGACTTTTATAAACGTTGCTATGATGTACCAGGATATCGGGAAAATGGATACTACACTCAGGTACTTGCAAGAAGCACTGAAAAAGAATGAACGGCTTCTTAGCTCAAAGCATATTCAAACTGCAGTTTGCTATCATGCTCTTGCAATTGCATTCAACTGTATGGGTACCTACAAACTCTCTCTCCAGAATGAAAAGAAAACTTACGATATACTTGTTAAGCAACTTGGAGAAGAGGATTCAAGGACTCGTGACTCAGAAAACTGGATAAAGACATTTCAACTCCGAGAGCGAGAGGCAAATGTCCGTAGGCGAAAAGGGCAGGCGGTGAATGCAGCTTCTGCTCAAGAAGCCGTAGATTTCTTGAGGGCTCATCCCGAGCTTGTATAGGCATTCTAGGCTGCGTCTCTGGGTTCTGGAAGGCCCAATAGGTCATCAGTCAACCAATCCATTAATTCATCTATGATCAACAAGGCTCTTCCCCGTGGAAGGGGAGTCGATGAACAGGGCGACTAGAGTCGCAGAGACAAGTACTGAAAGAAAGCGAGCAAGAGGCCACCAAATGCGCCCAACTGTTCCTACCCAAGCTTTGCCACAACTTGCACATCCGCTCAACATTATCAACCCGGGAGCGAGCACAACCCAAGCTCAACCGAACGAACATGACAAGGAACCTAGTACTCGGATCGGGATCGGGATCTACATCAAATGGTACTCGTGCCGACAAATGAATCAGTCAATAGTGCACGTGTAGGTTTAGGGACCGGCTTGGCATCACTCGGACTCCAAAGCGTAAAAATGAAAACCAAAGGCTAACACCTAAAAAGCAATTGAATAATAAAAGCCTGCAGTTTTTGATCATAAGAACCGTCTTGCGGTTATACCGGTAGATGTCATCAAAGAATTAGTAGATGACAAGCAAGTGAAGGGCTTCTGAGATAGTGAAGATACATTCTTGATGAATTTGACTTAGAAGGTTGAATTTAAGTAGGATTTTCTATACACATTAACATGCCATTCGAGTGTTCATTTGCCGGCTGCTGCTCTTATTTTTTTTTTCTTCAAAACTAAGAAAGGCCAAAGTTTGTAAAACAGGATTGATGTAAAGCTATTTTAGAAGATGTTAAAATAAGGGCATTTATTGGTATTAAAAAAAAACTTTCTGTTTGCTATAAAAAAAATTCAGAATTTTGATATACGGGTTTGTGGATGACACGCTTATGTATTTAAAAAAATATAAAAATAAAAAATAAAAAAATTCAGTGCCACCATTTAAAAAGAGTAAATAAATCTCAATGTACGAGTAGATAAGCATGCATGCATATTAATGATGCTCGATGATGATGTTAGGATGATGGTGGCGGTCTAAAAAAAACAACGTGCAGGGACGCATGTATATGAGATGAAAAGCAAAAATAAATAAATAAATAAAAGAAACATGCATGGCATATAAAAATGATGAATGAAATAATGAGAAGCATGCAAACAAAAAAATGGGAAATGATGCAAAAAATAAAATAAAATAAAATGAAAAGTATTAAATATATTTGAGAAAACATGTCGTATGAGCATTCAAATATACAGACATGCATAAAGAGGTGGCCACTATTAAAATATATATATATATATATATATAAAGGCATGCATAGTATACGTGCATGAAAACAAAAAATAATAACAATAAAAATAGCAAAATGCCTACGTTCATGAAATGAGAAACGAAAAAAGTATGGAATAAAAATATAGTGGGCCCACCATAAAAAACATATATACATGCAAAAATAATAATCAAAATAAATAATCAAAAAAAAAATATGGGCCCATCATGAAAAAGACATATATGTAAAAAAAAAAATAATAAATAAAAAAATGATGAACGATGAAGAGTTTGCATGCAAATTCATGAGGAAGCATGCAAATATATATATATATATATATATATATATATATATATAATGAGAAGGCATGCATACATGTCTGGCAGAATGCATCACAATGCATATGAGAATACATCCCAGAGTGCAGGCCTACCATAAGAGAAAGAATACAAGTACGTATATATATATATATATATCAGGCTTGGTATTGTTCAGTATTTGAACAACATTTCCTTATATCCAAAGTAGCATCAGGGGTTAGTCAATGATTAAAATTTTCAACCCAAAGGCAATAATAAATTTCAAAGCGATAATGAGATGCCTACCGCATACAACAGCAAAGCATGTAATGCGATGATAAGGCATAGATAGTAGTGACTTATTCATTTCAAGACGGCAATAAGCCACGCAACGCAGTGACAAGGCACAGGCAGCGGTGATAAAAAACAATATATATATATATATACATATAAGTGATGTAATAAATATATTTATATAATAAAATAACAGGTTTTATAATTCGCAAATCTTCTTGCTCTTACTTGTATTTTTTTGTCCTTAATCGGAGGTTCCTAAGATTTCTAATCTAGGGTAATTAATAATAGAGGCTTGACTCTATTAGGAATGAAAGAACCCACACAAAACAAATATGATATTTGTGCTTTGATATATTGTCTGGTGTCTTTTCATGATACTAGACGCGTATTTTCGATCCCACAACAGGCACGTCCTTACCCTTGTAAGTAGCCCGTAAGCAATTGGGTATAAATAGAATTGATGAGGATTTTAGTGCATCTTTGGTTTTTCTTTTGGGTGTTTCTTGGACGCAAAGTTTGGAAAGATAGGAGCCAGATCTCCAGCACTTAAAGGGCTATTTGAAGGGAGATTTGGATCCACATTCAAGGGGATTAGAGATTGTAGCCATGAAGCTCACCTCGGCGGCGTGCATGGAAGCTATCCTAGGGCTTCTCCGATGATTCTTTATTGGCACAATTGAGAATGGAATTTTTATGGCTTTCATGTTTAATTTCCTCCTATTATTTGTATCTTGGATGCTTGTCCTCCATTAATGGAATGCTAATTTGTAGATGTTTGGGCATAGTTGAACTCTAAGGTTTATACTTTTGACATTGGTTGTTGGATCTTTGATGCTTTGATTGTTTTCTTAATTGCAATCATTTCTATTTGAATCTAATTGCGTGTTTGAATGCTTGGTTGCTATTGAGGCAAAAGCTTTAGTTATCATGTTTGGTATGCTATGTGACGAGAAGAAATTCCCACCTATCATAGACTTGTCGTAATTCGAAAGGATAGTGAGTACACCTATAGTTAGGGTACTTTGGAGATTTTATCTCCCGCAATCTTTCTGAGTGGGTTTGTGATGATCTCCGTGCTCTTTGCAATCATGTGAAGTGGATTTTAGGAGAAATAGCATTTCTGCTATGTACTCGGATTATGGGTAATCTCTCTTTAGAGGAGATTATCTACTTAAGATATTGACATTAGCTCACAGTAAGATTTCTTAGAGAGTTAATGCGATTGTGTGGATGTCTGTATCAGCTTTGCAACAATTTAGTTACTCTACGCTTGAGAAATCAGAGTTTAGTATAATTTTGGAAACCTCTCGGTTTGAATAGGATTACAAGCATAAACAACATTTGTCCTACACTTTATAACTCTAGAGGGATGTTATACCCGGACATCGCTTTCTTCCTTCACTTCTCTCTTACTATTTTTCCATATTTCTTATCCTTTCTTGCTTTTGTTTAGACACACAATATTCGATCATTTAGGCTATATTTCGGGTTTAGGGTTACTACTAGTATTCACTTTCTTCCCTGTGGACCAGCATTATGCTTTTACACATACTTTGTTACGCGATCGGTATGTACACTTGCATCCCTATCAGAGTTGCTAATTGGGAAGAAAGCAGTAGGTCTGAAATGGATATGCAAGACCAAATTTGATACAAAGGGCTAAATGTAGAGACTCAAAGCACTGGTGGTAGCCAAGGGTTACTCACAACAACTTGGAGTTGACTATGATAAAGTGTTTTTTCTAGTAGCAAGGTTAGAGATAGTCAGACTTGTGCTTGCACTTGCTGCTCAAGTAGATTGGAGAGTGTTCCATTTTGATATCAATTCAGTATTCTTGAATGGTGAGATTCAAAAGGAGGTATTTGTTGCTTGATAAGTGCTTGTGCAATAAGAATACGAAGTGTTCTTTCCTTGTGTTGAGCATTACTTTTCTCGGGTTTTAACGCTAATATGTGTGTATTTATGTTACTTTCATGCAGGTAGGGTTGTGAGACCGATTATGAGAGAAAGAAGCCAATGTGGGTCATAATGCACCAATTTGGAGGAAATCTTGTTAAGGTTCAAACGCGAAAACATATGTCGGGTTCGAGATGTGGGAATGTGTGCCAACCTCCTCGTATTCGAGTGAGCACAACTATTTGGAGGGCACAAGGGCAGTCACATTCAAGCATTCCGACTTGTGCATATAGAACAAGATCTCCACCAACATGTCCATTATTGAAGACGCAAAGCAATCCACGACGTAAACATGTGCTCGTTTGCGTTACCTCGATGAAAGCATGGATTCGGGAGTATTTTGGGCAGGTACTGTAGTAGGGTACTGTAGCAAAAATGTGGCAAGAATACTGTACCAGCACTGTTCACAGCCGGCCGAGAAAACAAGAAAACAGAGAATCCACACGGGCGTGTGGAAATTCCACACGTCCGTGTGAAAAATCCACAGGGGCGCTCACACAGGTGTGTGGATTCCCGATTCCAGCCCTTTAAAAGCCGATTTCAGCCCCGATTTCAGTATTTTTTCCCCATCTTTTCCCCAACTTGAGAGAGGGCGGCGGCTAGGGTTTTGAGAGGTATTGGCTAGGGCTTTGGAGAGGTTCTACGGCTTTGACATTGCACGCCGTTTGGAAGAAAGTTAGTGGGAGAGCTTTCGTCGGCACCGATCCGGCAAGGTGTATCCTAGGCCGGACAAAGGGACCCTTGCGACGAGTAGAGAACTCTCCACAAGACCATCACCATGACTAACGAGGGGTTTTCTATGGATGCTTTATTTTTACATTCGATTTCATTGATTGTATCTAGCTCCATGAAGAGCTAAACCCCTAGTGGGTACTTGGGTATTTGTGAACCCTAGGATGTATTCGTTTCATTAAACCTCTTTATTATGCTTTCAATTAATTGATGCTTATTATGAATTCCAATCTTGGAGACTTGATTGTTTGAATGCTCCCTTAGAGTGACACTAGGGTTGAGAGTTCTTCTTGGCAACTCTTATGAGTGAGTGACACACCATGAGAGTTAGACAAAGCTAGATTGGAGAGGGTTGAGAGGGTGAGTCGAGAGGTAGCGGAGCGTCCCCTTTCCCTTCCGGTGTGATCTATCCTACCTCTACATTCCAAGAGTTCTTTGCGGCCATAGTAGAGTGAATGGTCTAAGGGATGACCTTCCGCTGGGGCTTAGTTGTGAGTGCAACGGAGCGAAGCGTTGAAGTGATTTTAGTATCTAAGGCTTAATTGTGGCTAGGGATCTTTCACCTGGACCAAAGGGTTAGGTTTATACATAGGAATATGGTTTATCACTTGGAATCCCTAGAGCTCATTGCAATTCTATGCGAGTGCGAGGTTGAGAGGTTATTCAATCTTTCCTCTGGGACATGTATAGAGTTAGGCATGGTTGAACTTAGATTTGGGATCATGTAATTAAGGATTTTCATGACTCATTATTGCATCAATTAGGAAGTATAACAGAGGGTTCTTGCACTTGAAACGATTGTCTTAAGCGGATCAATATCCGGGTACCCCATATTTATCGATTGCCTTACCTTCTCCTTTACTTGTGCCTTCTATCTTCTTGTTTTTATTTTCGTTATTTCATATTTTGTCAGACTTATCACTATTCATTTTCCACATTAGTTAAGAAACAACTCAAGTGTCTTTATTCCCTACTCTCTGTGGATACGATACCCACTCATCTGGGATTATTACTTCGACACTCGTGCACTTGCAGTTTACACGCATATATGGACGTGTCAAGTTTTTGGCGCCGTTGCCGGGGAGTAGGCGTTTAGAGATACTTTGCACTTTATTTTCTTAGCTATTCATTTATTCATTCTATTTCATATTTTCTTATTCTATCATCGTTCTGGTTTCTTTTTCTTTCTTTTTGGGTGCAGCTCCAGGTTATGACCCGAGGAAACCCCTCCATACTGATTGAAGGAGATCCCGAGCTTGAACATACACTTAGAAGAAAAGGGAAAGAACCTGTGCAAGAACAGTCTAATCTAGCTGATTTGGAAGTAGAAGAATCTGAAAACATGGCAGAAAAGAATGAGCAGCAGCGGACATTATCCGATTATGCCAGACCTTCAGTATTGGGGACACAATCGAGCATTGTGCATATCCCCGATTACAGCTCAGAACTTCGAGCTGAAGCCGCCATTAATCCACATGTTGCAGCAATCCGTACAGTTCAATGGTTTGGCCGATGAGGATCCAAACAGTCATATAGAGAACTTTCTTGAGGTGTGTGATATGCTGAAGATAAATGGGGTAACGGATGATACCATCAAGTTGAGAGCCTTCCCATTTTCCTTGAAAGGGAGAGTGAAGCAGTGGCTACACTCATTACCTAAAGCATCAATTACCACATGGGAGGAGATGGTAGAAGCTTTTCTTGGCCGTTATTTCTCTCCCGAAAAATCCGCAAAGCTTAGGAATGAGATCTCGTCCTTTGTACAGTTGGAATTGGAGTCTCTATTTGAGAAGTGGGAAAGGTTCAAGGAGCTCCTGAGAAAGTGGCCGCAACACGGATACTCGGAGTGGATGATTGTTCAAACCTTTTACAACTATCTGAATCCTAGTACAAGGCAACTCTTGGATGTGGCAGCAGGAGGTACCTTAGGTAACAAGACCCTCGGTGAGGCCCGTCAATTAATTGAAGAAATGGGGTTAAACAGCTACCAATGGAATGCCAGGGAGAAGAAAAAGGTGGCCGGTCTCCATGAGATAGATGCAGTGACTTCATTGGCGGCTGAAATGGAATTATTGAGTAAAAAGTTAGATCTTTTAACTTCGTTGGCGGCCGTGATTACTTGCACCGGGTGTGGTGGAGGACATGCTCCCTCCGATTGCCTGATATCTATTGATGTTGCATCTTCGGTTAAGAACGTCGATTTTGTCGGTAATGGCATGAGGAATCAAGGAAATCCATACAGCAATACCTACAATCCGGGTTGGAAGAGTCATCCTAATTTCTCGTGGAGCAACCAAGGTCCACAAAAGGCCATAGGGCCACCGGGTTTCCAACAACAATAGCAAGCCCCAAACATGGAAAACAGAGTTTCCGGTTTGGAGACCCGAATGAACGATTAGGGGAAGACCTTAACTAGGTTTGTGCATTCGTCAAATACAACATTTCAATCAGTTGAGGCTAAACTTCGCAACCATACAACCTCTTTGCATAATCTTAAAAATCAAGTGGGGCAGATTGCGAAGTCTCTATCGGAAAGGCCACATGGAAGCTTACCGAGTAATACCGAGACCAACCCTACAGAGCATGTGAAAGCGATCACTTTGAGAAGTGGTCGTGAGGTTGAGGGTAAGTTTCCGAGTGAGAAGCCAACTGAACATGCACCCGAGGTTATAGAGGTTGAGAAGGGAGCAAGTAAAGAGAAAGAGGTGGCACCCCCACCTTTGAATCCATGAATCCCTTATCCCTCTAGATTGAAGAATAACTAAGGGGATGAACAGTACAAGAAGTTCCTGAGTTTGTTCAAGCAACTCCACATTAATATTCCTTTTGTTAAGGCATTGACCCAAATGCCTAAGTATGCAAAATTCTTAAAAAACTTGTTGACCAACAAAAGGAAGTTAGAGGAGAGTGCTTCAGTGATTTTAGATGCATCTTTCTCGGCGGTTTTGCAAAAAAACATGCCGAACAAGAAGAAAGACCCGGGAAGCTTCATCATTCCGTGTAATATTGGCAATCTAGGTGAAGAAATGGCATTGGCGGACTCAGGGGCCAGTATCAACGTCATGCCATACACCTTTTTTTAAAAGCTAGGCTTGGGCGAGCCTAGGCCTACCCGGATTACTTTGCAATTGGCGGATTAAACGGTGAGACATTTGAGGGGTATCATTGAAGATGTGCTTGTCAAGGTGGACAAGTATATATTTCCTATAGACTTCGTAGTCCTAGACGTCGATGAGGATACGGATGTACTCTTGATACTTGGGAGGCCGTTTTTGTGGACTTCCAAGGCATTGATTGACATGGACGGCGGAGAGCTAACTTTGAGAGTTGGAGATGACAAGCTCACATACCTCCTTGCTGAAGCCATGTGGCATTCTCTTGATTTTGATGATACTTTGTATTTTCTAGACGCTACTGATGAGATTGTTGCTGAATACATGCAGAAAATGTTCAATCCGGATCCATACGAAGGCTTGTTCGACCAAGAATAGGACAATGAAGAAATAATGATGCTTTGTTCGACGGAAGAAGTACCATCTACTCCGGGGATCTTGAAGAAGGTGCTCCGGAAATTGAAGAGTGCTAGGAGACGCCACTGGAAACGCTCCAAGGCTGTTGGAGACATGCGTGAACCGAACAAACTGGGTGAATCATTGCTAGGCGGTCCCAAGCCCCACAATTCACCCTCTAGCCTCAAGAGATTTTTCTTATCATGTTTCCAAGCCATGGGTAAGAGGGCAACTTTCATCTATGAGCCCCCGTGAGGTAAGACAAGGTACGTCAAGCTAAGTGACGTTAAACAAGCGCTTATTAGGAGGCAACCCAAGTGTTTACTATTTTCTTAATTTGGTAGTTTAGTGTTGCTTGCATAAATTGTTGAGTGTTGGTGTCTTAATGTTTTATATTTCTGCTGTGATTGTATCGTGGGTTTTCAAGTTCATTGTGTGTTTTCATGTGAATTTGGTGAAGTTTTGGTCGTTTGAGCTATTTCTCATGCTTTTCACTGGTTTAAAGTGCATATTGGGGTAGGCTCTGAGTGTGTAAACATGTTAAGAAATTTTCTGCAGAGCCTGCAGAATTTTCTAAGGCATCCAGAGAAAACACACGGGCGTGTGGAATTAACACACGCCGGTGGTATTGTATTACGAGCTCATCCAAAGAAGGCACAGGGGCGTGGACTTGCCCCTGTGAACGACCATGCAATCCTCACACGCCCGTGGGTAATTTCCGCACGGGCATGTGAATTCCTGTAGAGATTGACAGATTTTCCCGAAAGCACACAGGGGCGTGGACTCGCCCCTGTGGGCGACCTTGTGAAAATCGCACGGGCGTGGGTAATTTCCGTACGCCCGTGCGAATCTCTGTAGAGGAGCTCTGTTCATCCCGAGAAGTCACAGGGGCGTGCGCTTGCCCCTGTGAGTTGGGCGTAAGAATGGCCACGCCCGTGCGGAATTTTCACACGGGTGTGCAGAACACTTAGCAATTTTTTTCGGATGTCCAGAGCAGCCATAGGGGCGTGCGGCTGACCCTGTGGGTCGGGCGCACGAGCGTGGGTATTTCTCACACGCCCGTGTATTTGCGTTCAGAGGTAGTGAGTGTTTTCCCTATAGCACACAGGGGCGTGCACCTGCCCCTGTGAAGCTTTCCTATAGAGGTACACGGGCGTGTGTAATTTCCGGACAGCCGTGTGGTACAGAACTCCAAGAGGCACGAGTCCTTTTAAAAGGATTATCGTTTCTCTTCACCCTAATATCCTCTAATTGTCTAAGAGCACTCCTACATTGTTTCCCGACCTCATATCGTCAATTTGGAAGGATTTTGCTTGGTTTTCCGGCCATTTTTAAAGCTTTCTCATCTCAACGGTAAGCCCTATCTTTGATTTCCTTCACAAATTCATGATTTTCATCGATGAAACTAGTCAAGAATACTTTATTTCTTCAATTAGAATGATTATTTTTATTTAGAACGAAGTAAAAGTGTTGTAATGGTGAATTTGTGGAGTTTGAAGCGTGGTCGTGCGTTTGTTCACGGCTCGTCGATCCACACGGGCGTGAGGAAATTCCGCACGACCGTGTGGATTTCTACAGCTAAGTTTAATTAACTGGTTTGATCAATTCTCTTTCAATTTTTGCAGACTAGGGCACTCAGGTCAAAGAAGCAAGCTGATAAGCGTCCACGAGAGTCATCTCCTGAGTCCGAGAGCATGAGATTCACTATCCCCGAGCATCAGGTTTGTTTTGAGCGTCTGTCAAGATTTCGGTTCGGACAGACTCGATTCTTGGACACGAGTATATTGAGATATTTGCAGCAGGGGGATGAGTTCGCTGATGAGGTCGAGGATCTCGTTTCAATGGGTGGTTGGAGGCAGTTATTGTCAATTAGAGAGCCAGCCATCCGGGAGCTTACACTGGAGATTCTGTCATCATTAGAGTTCTACAGATCCTATGCGAGATTCGACGACCTCGACATAGTTCAGTTCAGAGCACTTGGACATCACTATAGTCTGAGTATCACTCAGTTTTCAATTCGGCTCGGCTTGTACGAGGAGGCATTTACAGATACTGAGGAGTACTCTCAGTTACTGACAGATTATCCTGGAGCTCTGACCCCACAGAGAGCTTACAGAGTATTATGTGGTTAGGGCCAGTATGAGCCGGGGGTGTCCAAGACCATGTGACTTTCTCGACCTGCGTACCGATATCTACATGCCATCATGAGCAGGTCGGTGAATGGCCGTGGTGATAGCACTGGCGTTCTGAGCCGGCAGGAGCTTCTGTACTTGTATTCGATGATGCAGCACACACCGATCCATCTAGGGCACATCATCGCTGAGTACATTCGACATCAAGGCCACTATGCCAGATTGTGAGTGATCTTCTCGGGTCCATACATTACGAGATTAGCTCTGGGTATAGGTCTCTTGGGCGTGATTCGCGGGGCCGAGAAGACGAGTATACCTACGCCCCTGAGCCTAGAGACGATGAGATTGATGGGCATGGTCCGTAGGGTTCAGACGGGGGTTTATACTCTGGTTCTACCAGTCCCAGAGATAGCCGAGGAGGAGGAAGATGATGCCGAGGCTTCCTAGCCTGCCCCCGAGCCTCAGTCAGCACATATGGAGACCGAGGCACCTCCGGTGACAGAGGACCCACCTCTCATGTGCATGTTTTCACCATCTCGATCCCAGGATCGCTTTGAGAGGCTCGAGAGCGCTGTGGGGGTGATACGGACAGAGGTAGTAGAGGCCCGAGCAGAGATTGCCGATATTTAGGCTACCCAGGCTGCACAGTATACGGAGTTCATGGCACGTCTCGACACATTACAATAGATCTTAGAGTGAGACATCGGCTCATCATTTGTCCTACGGCCGAGGACTCCTCAGGTCCCATCGGTTTCTCTGGCACCTTCATCCCCTATTCCGGCACCAGATGACCCAGCATGTACTTCATCACCAGCATCAGCAGCAGCAGAGCCAGAGCGCGACATCGACACTTGATTTTATTTTCCTCGTCTTTTACTTCCGCATTTTATTTTGGACTTGTATACTCATAAAGGACTTTCCTTCTGAGTTTATTTTCATTTTGTATCTCTAGTTGTATTCATTGTCTTATCTTTTATATACTCCAGTTGTGTTTGTTTTTATTGAGCTTCACTGAGCCCCCTCGTGTATGCGTGCAAATGATCTTGTCATCATGGGAATTGAGACTTTGTCATGTGCACGGCCAAGGTGTTTCGGCACTTGGCCGTGTGAGCTTCACAACCCGTTGGAACAACACTCCCAAGGACTTAACTCCATCAAATGCAACACTAGGAGTCAGTGGAGTATTGTTTTGAGTGCTTCTCCCACATCTGAATTTAATTGATTTACATTATGAATGAGCTTGCATGTGTACATTGGGGACAATGTACAACTTAAGTGTGGGGGGGAGTTTCATAGTGAACACATCTCTTTTATACTAGTTTTGATTGATATACATGCTCACATAGCCAATGGCGGTTCACCTTAATTGCATTGATTGTATTCTTGAGTTTAGGAGAATTTTTAACATTGGATGTTTTCATGCTCTAGTTTTTACTTGAATTTCTAGGAATTTTTGCCCGATTGACACTTGTTGCACTACTCACTCTTTGAACTCTTTTGGAAACTCATGTTTGATGTATAAGGGACTAGTTATAGTTGTTTCTTGTGTTAAAACAAATGGAAAAATGAAAAGAAAGAACAAAATAGCTTTGTTGTTTAGTTGTGCTTGTTGGGAGGAAAGAGCTACCACCTATGATGTATGAAGCTACTCTCATAAGTTGGATACTAGTTATGCCCTAATGAGAGAAATAGCTATCTCATGGGATGTGTGAAAGCTACCACCCCGGTAGAAAGAGCTATCACCTAGAAAGTGTGAAAGCCACCTTAGCGGCCGCTTTGGAAAGGGCTACCTTAGAGGATGTGTGAAGCTACTACCCTTTTTGAATTTTTGTCACATTTTGTAGATAAATAAGTCGCTTGTACGTAGAACTTTGCCGAGTATACTTTGAGTTGACTTGAGTGAGTTCACACACTTACACGATTTCGGGTTTGTCGTCCTTTTTGATTCAAGTTTTTAACTAGAGCATTAATTTTTCGTATTTAGTGTTGAAATTTCCCGTACTTGTAGAATGCACTCTTTGTATACTTTGCTGAACCTAAGGCCAAGCACTTCCAATGTCTCCTTCATCTATGCATTTAATGTTTTAATTTTTGCTTGAGGACAACCAAAAGCTTAAGTGTGGGGGAGTTTGATAAGCGCTTGTGCGATAAGAACACGAAGTGTTCTTTCCTTGTGTTGAGCATTACTTTTCTCAGGTTTTAACACTAATATGTGTGTATTTATATTACTTTCATGCAGGTAGGGTTGTGAGACCGATTATGAGAGAAAGAAGCCAATGTGGGTCGTAATGCACCAATTTGGAGGAAATCTTACTAAGGTTCAAACGCGAAGACATAGGTCTGGTTCGAGATGCGGAAATGTGTGCCAACCTCCTCATATTCGAGTTAGCACAACTATTTGGAGGGGTACAAGGGCAGTCACATTCAAGCATGTGCATATAGAACAAGATCTCCACCAATATGTTTGTTATTGAAGAAGCAAAGCGATCCACGACGTAAACATATGTTCGTTTACGTTACCTCGATGAAAGCATGGATTCGGGAGTATTTCAGACCAGTACTGTAGTAGGGTACTGTTGCAAAAACTACAGCAAGAATACTATACCAGCACTGTTCACAGCAGGCCGAGAACACAAGAAAACAGAGAATCCACACGGGCGTGTGAAAAATCCACATGAGCGCTCACACGGGTGTGTGGATTCCTGATTCCAGCCCTTTAAAAGCCGATTTCAGCCCCGTTTTCAGCATTTTTTTCTCCATCTTTTCCCCAACTTGAGAGAGGGCGGCGGCTAAGGTTTTGAGAGGTATTGGCTAGACCTTTGGAGAGGTTCTACAGCTCCAACATCGCGCGCCGTTTGGAAGAAGGTTAGTGGGAGAGCTTTCGTCGGCACCGATCCGGCGAGGTGTATCCTAGGCCGGACAAAGGGACCCTTGCGACGAGTAGAGGACTCTCCACAAGACCATCGCCATGACTAATGAGGGGGTTTTCTATGGATGCTTTATTTTTACATTCAATTTTATTGATTGTATCTAGCTCCATGGAGAGCTAAACCCCTAGTGGGTACTTGGGTATTTGTGAACCCTAGGATGTATTGGTTTCATTGAACCTCTTTATTATGCTTTTAATTAATTGATGTTTATTGTGAGTTCCAATCTTTGAGACTTGATTGTATAAATATATACCAGGAGATTAATGATGTTGGTTTGGTTGGCTGGAACTTGAGCTTTGAATACTGTGGCAGAAGTAGTATTCAAGATTATGACTTTATCTGATGAGCTCTGACTAAAGGTTAATGGAGCAAAGGCATGCATTGTGCATAAGGTGAGAGTGAGGAAAATGATGAATTCTATCAAATGCCTGAAAAACAAGACAAATTCATGTTAGACAGAGAAATATATATATATATATATATATATATATATATATATATATATTACATGAAGCTTGAAAGTTTCATATGTGTGTGTGTGTGTGTGTGTGTGTGTGTGTGTGTAGAATGTTGCTTACGTCCAGATGTTGAGGGTTTCATTGTGAATTGAGAAGATGCTGAGAATGGTTTTTTGCTTCCATGGCCATTCAGAAGGGTAGTAGTTCAAGATGAGCTCATTGTCTTTGAGGAAAGTTGGGAGAGAATCAAATCCCATAAGCTCACACTTTGCAGCCTCTTTGCACTGAAAAAAGCATGTCTTTATTCCCATTGTAGATGATCAAGAAATTTCTCTTTTTCTCTTCTCAAAGCTTGAAGAAATTTTGATTACTGAAGTTTAGTATGGAAGTGGGAATTGTAGATGATCGGAACGGCGAGAGTAGAGAAGAAACGAAGGTGTTTGACAAAATGTCAATATAAAACAAGGTGTTTGTGAAAATGCTCTAGTATATTACTCTCTGAGAGTTTTCAAAAGTAATTTTCAGCCAAGAAGAAACATTCCATTTACTACTAATATATAGTAATGTATTACAGACATCCAGACAAAACAAAGCCCATTCATTAGTTGGAGCCACCCCTAAGCATCCCATTGGATGCCCTTTTTCTAATACTACATCACCATTGGTTAGTTGCTAAACACTAGAAATTGAGCTTAATATAAAACTCTTTTCTCTCAATAAATTACAACTAACTTAACTAACTTAACATAAACTAAAGAGAACTCATCTCTTTAACAGCTGCAGGCTTCTCCATCCCGGTTCAGTAGACAACCATGCTTGTACATCTTCTTCTTTCTATCTTGCCACTCCGTCCTGAACTCCACTACACTTCCAATCCTCCACCCATACCGTGATCCTTACTGGCTCTGCATCTCCATTTCTTTTACCAGTAGGTTGCCTTCAATCACATCTTCAACAGGAATGGTTTCAGTTCTTATTTATAGACTTGAAAATTTTCTTTGATTTCCCCGAGGTTGCTTGTAGTTGAACTGGTCCCTCAGCATTTTTTCCTTTCAAGACAAGATAGTAATAGGACTTGGTTATCAAATAGCTGTTGATCTACTTGTTATTTGACTATATGTATATATTTATATGTATACATATTATGAAGTCGTGTTGAATTTGGAGTTAATGTGCTTAGTGGCTGACCGTCAAGAGGATCTGGTCAAGAGAAGCATATATATTGTGTCTGAATGGTCTCCCTTCTGCCTGTTTTCAGAACCCCTGGCTCTCGAATGTTCCGATCATCCTCGTTATTCTGCATGGAAGTGTCAGCGATAGTGCCAATTATACAAAAGGTGATGATGTTCAGTGACCAACATCCTAATGTAATGGTAACAATTGTGTATGAGTTGTTGATGGGGTTTTTCTACGTTATTGGAGTGGTCATCTATGTTGTAAGGATTCTTGAGAGATGGATGCCAAGGATGTCTGATCTGGCTATTGTGATGGCGAGTAAGGCATTGGTGCCAAAGTCATTTGATTCTCCAGCAAAGCATGTGCGAGGGAGCATGTCCTGTGAGTCAGCAAGTTTTAAAGATTCCATATTAACCAATAGAGGGACTAAACAGTGGCCAGGTGGACAAAGGGGCAAAAGGAAAAGAAGAATGAATTCTAGGCTCGTGGGTTATGTTAAACCTGAGAGCGTGCAAGGAGGAAATAATGTCAGTGGTGGAATGAAGGAGTTAGTTATGCTCTAGCCCAATGAGAGTATAAAGGCAACTGATAGGAACACAAGCATGCGTGTCGATCGATTAATAATAGTGTGTGTAAAGCAGAGTGTTGGTCCATAAGGAAGAAAGAGAATACTAGTAATAGCCCTAATTCTGAAACTTAGCCTAATCAATTGAATGATATGTGTGTGAACAATAGAGAATAAAAATAAGAAATACGAAAATAAAGCCGGAGAGAAATCAGGGTAAGAAATGATGTTCGGGCATAGTATCCTTCTAGTGTTATGAAGTACAGGATAAAGATTGTCTAAGTACATAATTCTATTTGAACTAAGAGGTTTCCAGAATTATACTAAACCCCCTTTCAATGGTGAAGAGTAACTGACTCAGTGTATAGTTGATTCAGACATCCACATAATCACATTAACACTCTATGAAACCTCACTGTGAGCTAATGATAATCTCTTAAGTAGATAATCTCCCTTATGAAAAGAGATTATCTTTAATCTGAATACATAGTAGAGATGCGATTTCTTCTAAAATCCACTCCACATAATTGCAAAGAGCACGGAGATAATCATTAACTCACTTAGGAGAATTGAGGGAGATAAAGTCTCCAAAGTACCCTATACCCAGACTTACTAACAATTCCTTTTAATCACGGCATATTTATGCTAGGTGGGTATTTTTACTCTTCACAAAGCACACCAAGTATGATAGGTAGGGCTTTCGCCTCGTTAAAAATCAAGCATTCAAACACGAGATTAGATTCAAATAGAATGGATTGTGATAGGGAAAATAATAAATCATGAATATCTAACAACAAATGTCAAAAAGTAAACTCTAGAGTTCAACTATGCCCAAACATCTAACAAATTAACCCTCCATTAATGGAGAGCAAGCATCCAAGATACCACATAGGAAAGAAAACATAAAAAGCATGGAAATCCCCTTCTTAATCGTGTCGTAGGAGAATCGCCAGAGAAACCCTAATAAAGCTTCCACGCACCGCACCAAGGTGAGCTTGACGGCTACAATCTCCTATTCCCTTGAATATGGATCCAAATTTCCCTTAGAATTTCCCCTTGAGCCCTGGAGATTCATCTCCTTTCTTCCCTAACTTCGCCTCCAAGAATAGAACAAAAGAAAACCAAAGAATGCCCTAAAAATCCTCATCATATCTATTTATACCTATCTGCTTACAGGCATAAGGGCGTGGCAGCAAGGAAGCTGGAGAAGATGGTTGCGAATCTTACGGGAACACTTACGGATATAAGTCATGTTTGTAAGGTCTTTTGTTTGTATTATGGTCCAGCTTACGCCAGTAAACTTCAGTGTGATACTTCTTGCGATCGCCCTTATGAACATAAGCTATGGTCATAAACTCCTCTGGATGGTCCTTACGGGTATTCATAAGGGCATAAGCCTAGCCCATAAGGTCATCGGGTTTGTCTCTGACTCCTTTTTACGGCGTAAGCATACCCGAAAGGTTCTCTGAAATGTAGTTATGGTCGTAAGGTAAGTCGTAAGCTACCCAGTTTGCTTTATCCATAGTCAAATGATACCAAGAAAGCTTTAACTTTTTTGTTTAAGGTCTAGAGTACTTCTATTGGTTCTTTCTCGTTTGTAATTGGTGCCCAAAGCCTGAGAATGTGAAACACACTAAATTTATAAATATTGAATTTCACAATATGATTCTAATACAAACCTAATGAGTGTACAAAATGATATGAAATACATGGATGATGTACACTCATCATCAACTGATGGAGAGGGTGTAGGGTATGCAAAAAAGATAAGAGAGAAATTAGGCATGGCTTGGTTTTCCGGTGATCTTTCCGGCGGCCTCGACGAGAGGGAAGCGATTCCCAGTTATCTTACCATTTTCAGTTTCTTTTCATTGCAGTTTAATTGAAGATTTGTGAGTTGTTTTGTTGAATTAGCTTGAAGAGTTTCTCATTTCCAGTTGATTGATTAAAGAACTACTCATTTACTTGCTTACATTTGATTGATGAATGAGATTCAGAGTAATGAATGGTTATAGATTGATTGAGTTCATTCAAAGGCTGTAATTTATTACAGCAACCCTTGTTTACCTCCAATGGAGAGACTCAGAATATTCTTGTTGACTTTTCAACAAACCCAACCTTGTATTTTATAAGTAGAATGTATAGAACAAATTGAAGCTTTACATTTTGAATGAATCAAAGAATTATACACATTGCCAAGTGATTATTTGCTAAATCTAATAACACTGGTCCATTTCTCTCCAATTCAAGTACATCACACTTGCAAGATAGTGTGTGTAAGCTCCGGCAATAACAAGAACATGGAAGAGCTGATGGCTATGTCCCACAAGATCAAACTTCCCTGGCATCCACCTCTCCGGCACCCTCGTCGCATAAACAACAACCCCAAGCCCATAGAAACCACCCATCGCAAGCTCATACACTGCCGTCATCACTGCCACCGGTTCCTCGCTGAAAACCATCAGCTTGTGTATGATAGGCACAATTCCTGATACACCCATGCAAAAGAAGAGCAATGCACGTACAGACCTAAACTCTGGCGTTTGAAACACGGGCACAAGCGAAGCAAAAATAGCCCCAACACCAAAGATGGTAATGAAGCTGATGTAGAGGTTTCGAACAAAGGGGTCACACATGAAGGTGTAGTAAACAAGAGGGTAGAAAGAGGTGACAATTAGGGTTGAGATTCCAGTGTAGTCTAGTCTGAGCATGGTGTATGCACAGTGCTCTGAGTGGCATGATAGAAGGTGGCACACACTGCTTGTTAACAAGCAAAACATGGCTCCAAACAAGTATGCATAGAATGGCCAACGTGTAATCATACTCTCAAGCACATCATCATCTTTCATAATACTCTGCATTGATATAAAGAGAATCTTATTAAATGCATGTTCTAATTAGCATTAATTTTGTAGCAATTTCATCAAAATTAAAGAGAGAATATAAATATATACCAGGAGATTAATGATGTTGGTTTGGTTGGCTGGAACTTGAGCTCTGAATATTGTGGCAGAAGTAGTATTCAAGATCATGACTTTATCTGATGAGCTCTGACTGAAGGTTAATGGAGCAAAGGCGTGCATTGTGCATAAGGTGAGAGTGAGGAAGATGATGAATCCTATCAAATGCCTGAAAAACAAGACAGGTTCATGTTAGACACAGAGAAATTTATATTAGATGAAACTTGAAAGTTTCATATATATATATATATGTATGTATGTGTAGAATAATGTTGCTTACGTCCAGATGTTGAGGGTTTCATTGTGAATTGAGAAGATGCTGAGAATGGTTTGCTTCCATGGCCATTGAGAACGGTAGTAGTTCAAGATGAACTCATTGTCTTTGAGGAAAGTTGGGAGAGATTCAAATCCCACAAGCTCACACTTTGCAGCCTCTTTGCACTGAAAAGAGCATGTCTTTCCCATTGCAGATAAGCAAGAAATTTCTCTGTCTCTCTTCTCAAAGCTTGAAGGAATATATTGATTATTGAGATTTAGTTTTAAGAAGTTTGGAAATGGGAATGGTTTCAGTTCTTATTTATAGACTTGAGAAGTTTCATTGATTTCCTGGAGGTTGCTTGAGCTGAACTGGTCTCCTTTTCTTTTTACCTTTTAAGACAGGATAGCCTAGTGGGACTCGTCATCAATTAGCTTCTGATATATATATATATATATATATATATATATATATATATATATATATATCATGAAGTGCCGTTGAATTTGGAGTTAATGTGCTCAGTGGCAGACAGTTGAATGGATCTGGTCAAGAGAAGCATACTGTGTCTTAATGGATATGTATGTCAACCAAGCTTTTATATATATATATATATATAAAGGTTTGTTTGAGTTCATGAAGGTCAAGTCAAGCATGAAAATATGCATATGTCTCATATGAGTGACGTTTTAATTATGTAGTGTTAGAAGGATTGTTTAATGGAAGTGTGGACCCCACCCTTTATACTTAATAATATTATTATTATATTTATTATTTGTTTTAATTTAAAACTTGTAATTACATGGTGAGAACATCTAAGAGTTGGAGATTGTCACCCTACCTAAAAGTTGGTGATTGTCTTGACTGCGCTCCTCAGTTTCAAAAAAGTGAGAACACCTAAGAGTTGGTGATTGTCACCCTACTTTAAAAAAACTTGAGACCAAATCTATCTTTTTCTTCTTATTACATGGTGATGCCGGTAGTGACTACTAGAAGACTTTACAATTGAGAGTTAAATTTTTATTGTCAATATAGGTTGTTTGCATCCTTTCTATCGATTTATTTAAATCACGGTAAATTTGTTGGTGAGATTCATATATAATTGAATTTAATAGAATTTTGTGATAATTTTTGTCTACTGGCTGGGTTGGCGTTATTGTTAGGGTTTATTGTAGATCATTAGCTGGTATATATATGATCAGTATACATGCATTTTAACTTTGCATCCAAACACATTTTTTATATAATGTATGTTCTGTATGATTTGTTGATGTCATTCAAGCCATATCTGTTACTAGCTTATGTGTTAGCATCATATTAGAAGTACTATGATTGTTTGTCATCACTTGTTGGGTATTACTGTTGGGATGTCATCAA
The DNA here is from genome assembly GCF_009730915.1 of Dioscorea cayenensis subsp. rotundata. NCBI lineage: Eukaryota > Viridiplantae > Streptophyta > Magnoliopsida > Dioscoreales > Dioscoreaceae > Dioscorea > Dioscorea cayenensis. The sequence goes on from NC_052483.1 coordinate 2,745,488, forward strand.
GCTTTTCCTTTGCTTGAGCTGAAGATACTTCATCAATATTTAGGTGCAAATTCTTATCATCTGGGAACACTACACCAAATTAGGTTTTTCGCGACGTTTTATTAGCGGCGTTTTATGTAAACCCTACTAATATTTTACATTTTGCGGCGTTTTTTGGTCATAAACGCCGGCATGTGATTTTGTGGACTTTGAGGGATTAAAACGCGAGAAAATATTTTCATTAGCGGCGTTTATTTTATAAGACGCCGGGATTTTTTTTTAGTGGCGTTGAATTAAAAAATGCCGTGAGTCGTATTCTTGGAAAAATTAGGGCAAGGGGGGAAAAATTCACTCAGCGGCGTTTATTTTTAAAAACGCCGGGAAATTATTTATAGTTAGCGGGGTTTAACTGAATAAACGCCGGTAAGTTCTTATTAATTTTAGTTTGGAGGGATTGCATACTCTTCGAAGAAATGTTATATAAGAAAAAAAAAAGATACATTTATATATATATATATAAGAGAGGTTGCATGCTCTAAGAACCTCCGTAGATTTTGAATCTATGAACATAAACAAAAACACACCCACTGTCAAACTGTTAGCAAATGCGGATATCTACGAGGGTCTGCAAAATCCCTTTTTTCATATATATATATATATATATATATATATATATATATATATTTAAGGTGGTGTGATGTTGAATGGATTAGTGCTTTAATGAAGTTGGGGTTTTAGTAAAATATCACTGTACAGCACTTCCGAGTATAAGATATCACATATTCCGATTACCTAATTCCCAATACTTTTGTAAGTGTGTGTACCTATGTAATTTGTAGTATTTTTTCTAAGTTCTAAGTATTAACCATAACTTATGGTTATAAGTTTATAGATGTAGAGCTACATATAGTTCAAAATGGAGTTTGAAATAGAGTTAGGTTATTTTATCATAAGTTCTATGTTTGAGTTGAATTTATGTCTGTAGGCCCTTTTTGTGGAGGGTTGATCAGATTTGATTTGGGTTTGAAAATTTCATCCGGTACCAAGTAAATAACCACATATAAATCTTAGTATATGTATATAGTTATAAAATTTTAGTTTTCTATATTTCCAAATTTATCGGCCTACCTAATCTTATTTATTTATTTTTATTATTTGTATATCATATATTGATCATTTAATTATTATTTAAATTGTTTTTTTAAATTTTGGTTATTATATATATATATATATATATATATATATATAGTTACATATTTGACTATTCAACTAGCTATTTGTTATTTTATAAATTATTTGTTAATTTTTCAACTATTATGTTTATAAATTGTTTTGAATATTACTGGATTATTTTTACTATAAAGAAACATGGTCATGTGTATATTTGTATATTTGCTCGACAAATTATTTAGCAAATTTTGTTCTGCACTGACCTGTCTAGAATCCTGATATTCTGTTTGATTTTCGGATAATAAGTTATTTTGACATAAATTTGTTCAGTCTCCAATTAACTATACACTAACCCTATAATTGGGGATTAAACATTGACCGTGTCATCGGTTAAAGAATAATGGTTTATGATAATCTAACTCGGGTCACTAAGGGTAAACAAATGAGCTCTGAAAATCTAACTCGGGTTACCGAGTTTAAATAAATGATCTCTGATATATTGTTTTGGCCTTAGAGAAAGAATTAAAAAAAAAAAAGTAACACTATTTAGGTCGAATTAATAATCCAAATGACATGGATATGATTTCATTGAAAAAAAATATTTTTTTTTTTATAATCTAAACCTTAATACCCAAAAATCTTAAATCCAAATATTATAAAATCTTATATCTAAAATTCAAAAACCTAAACCTTAATCATAAGCCCTAAAGCCTAAACCTTAATCATAAGCCATAAAGCCTAAACCTTAAAGTTTGTGATTTATCATTTAGGGACGTAAAGGGTTTCTGGGTTACAATTTACACTAAAGTTTAGATGATAAAAAATAAATAAATTTTTTTTATAAAAAAATAAAGAAAAAGAATGATGTAGATGATAATATCAATGCCAATTTGGCACCACGTCATTTTGACTACTAATTCCTCCTAAACATCATTATTGTTAAAAGAAGCAGATGAGAGCTGTTAAAAAAAATTTGAAATTCCACTTTAACTTTTGAGTCCTTGTTTTTTAAACAATAGTTTATTATCACTACTCTCTTAGTTAAAAAATGATAACAATTTAAAATATAAGGTTTTTTATCTTTAAATTATATTGATATGTTTTTTTTTTACTAGCACAAATGTGTTAATAAAATTACTTTGAGCCCCTTGTATTTTTTTAAAAGACCAATTAGTCCCCTCAACTTTCAAAAAGAACATTTAAAACAAGAAAAATTAAAAATATAGTAAATGATTAGATTTTCTTTCTTCTGTAACAGCCTGGTCAAGTTCCCTTTCCAACAAGCCCGCGCTCAATCTATAGAAAGTCTTGAACTCGTAAATGCCGGAGAAGTTTTATTAAAAAAACAAAAAAAAAACGAAAAAAAACGAAAAACAGAATGTTAATTCTGAACAAGCTCATGTATGACTCATCGGGGCAGAGACAAGCTTAAGGGCATCTCCAACCATGACCCCAAATCCAAATTTGGGGTCATGGTTGGATCCAACCCAACCCCATTTCCTACCCCAAATTTGGGGGTAGATGACCCCAAATTTGGGGTCCAACTATTTGCACCCCAAATTTGGGGTCCCACATATTTTAAATTTTTTTATTCAATATTTTTTTTATTTTTTTTATTATAACTAATAAAACCTTTAAGATATTAATTTATATAATTAATACTTTAATTAAAGTAATATTTTAATATAATTATAAGTAATATTTTAAATTAATTTTAAATTTTATGTGTAATTAATTATTTAACAATAAAATTTTTAATTAAATTAATTTATGATAAATTTATTAAACTAAAATAGTTAAAATATACTAAAAACAATGAAAGAGACATGCACTATGAATTTATAACAAAATACATTCATAACAAAATAGATAATAATACATAAAAATTTATAACAAAATACATTCATAACAAAATAGATAATAATACATAAACATTCACCGATAATAAAAAATGAGATGTGTAAAAGAATATTTTTTTTTTTTGGGTTAGATTTGGGGTTTGTGGTTAAAATATAATTTACTGTAGTGGAACCAAATTTAGGATTTGGGGTTATGAGTTGGAGATGGCCTAAGGGTATCCTTGATTAATGCTTAAGGGTATCCTTTGATTAATGTGATCGAGTAAGTTCGTCTTCACCACTACAAGTTGAGACGAGCTCGCATGGCCACCAGGAGCTTGCTCATGGCTAGGTGAGAGTGTAAGGCCAAAAATAAAAAAATTAGTTGATTAGATATCAACTGATTGGGATATAAAAATCCTTTGAAAAACAAATCTCTATGCTTGTTTTCAAAAATTGGAAGGATAATAAGTATTTTTAAAAAACAAATTGCAAAAGAAAAAAAAAATCACATATTGATTGGCCATAAACCATGAAATGCATCATTTTATCCCTTTCATGAACAATATCAATTAAATATAAAAAACTATATATACAGATAAACAAACTATATTCCCATCATGGAAGACAATAAGACAAAAGTTACAAATACTAGAACATGTATACATTTTTCTCTTAAGATTTTTTTAAAATTATGAAATTAATATATGAAGGAAATTTGTATAATCCATCAGTTGAGAGTTCAGCATCAGCCAACAATCAGTACACCCACTCAACCAAGTCTTCTCTACTCACGACATCCCAATCTCCATCACTTTTTTCTCAATTTTTTTTAAATTCAAAATAAGTATAAACAAAATTGGAACTTTTAATTATTATATAAATTAAATATATTTGGACTGAATGAGAAATAATATGAAGTGTGGGCTGTGGAGCAATATATCTATTTGGTCAATGACATTTAACGCACCCATGTTCAAAGTCTACAAATTTGGAAACAGCCTTATTAATATGTTCGAAGGACCAAAGCCTTGTAACTCATTTGAAGCATGTGTAACAGTGCATGGATTTGTCTTTTTCACCTCATTTGATGTGGTTTTTTTTTTTAAAAAAATTATTCATATCATCTCTCTAATTTTTTTTACTTGATTAAAAAATTAGTCAAATATTTCACATCCAAAAAATCTTTTTTTTTTTAAGACACAATATGATAAAAGTGGATAAACCATGAACTTTTTATTAAAAAGAAACAAAGTCACTGAATACAAACAACCAACACAATAAAAACACACGAAACAAAAAGCAAGAACAAGAAAATAAAAAGCATAAGGAAATAAAGAGAATGCTACACCAGAGGTGTGACAATCCACAACATAAAAGAAGGTTTAATGCTACACCAGAGGTGTGACACAATATGATAGCTTATTTTTCAGTGTTTTTTTATCAGAAATGCTCCTCAACGATTTTAAATGGAAATACAAAATAGTAAATAACAAACTAAGGTATTAAACATCAACAACAAATATTAAACAAAAATGTTATATTTTAAATGGAAACTTGTGTAGTTACAAACAAACACATAATGTTAAATAAAAAATATAATTAATAAACGGGAAGTACATTTTATAAGTGGGGCAAAATTAAATTTTTAAATAAAATAAACTGATGCAATGACTGAAAAATAAGTAAATTGAAAAAGAGGGACTGTAGAAAAAATTAAAGTATCAGAAGAACTACAGGGGATATTTGAAAAGTTGCAAGGACTAATAAATATTTTTTTACCATAAAATTGATATCATAAAAATAAAATTACCACAATACATAATTTATTTTTTCGAACAATTACTAATATCATAATTAACCAAGTTTCCTTTTTCTTGCCTTCTTTTAAAATATTTAATTATAATATATACATAATTTGCTTAAAATTATCACCTTCAAAATGATTAAAAGATCAAAATATAAAATACTAGAGATAATAAAATAGAAGATAAGAGAAAGAAAAATGACCCAAAACAATCTGTACAGGGATCATGATCTAATGGTTCGTAGTGAATGTTAAATGAATTGTCCTTATTTATTATGTATTATTATTATCATTGTTTTCTTTTTTTATGGAGGTAAAAAGTTAAATACTAAAACTAGATAGGCCTTCAACATTGAACATTCATCACGGGTGCACCTACGTGGGACTCGCATGGTATAATGAAACACAAACAGTTGCATGCACTCATGTGACTAGTTTATGCATTAATGTTTTTACATATGTAACAAGATAAAATGGTCAATGTCTTTATATATATATATATATATATATATATATATATATGAATAAATATTTATAACAATTTAAGTACATTAATTTACATACATTGAGGAAATCCTATTTAATGTGTTTAATCAAAGAGATGTCTGACCATTATATATATAGTACTTTGATTTCAGACTAATTCCATCATTAAGTCATAAATCTATATATCAACTTTACCATAATACCCAAATAAAAATGCAACATTAAAACAAAAACACAACAATTAGAAGAACGTATATATTTGTAACATTTAATAACTCTATTTATTTCTCAAAATTACAAAATAAAGACAAAATACTTCACATTTAAAAAAATCACAGCAAATATTATGATAAAATACGGGTACTTAATTAGACAATGCATGACTCAATATTACAAATCAATATAATAAAAAAATTTACAATATATATTTCAAAAAAAAAAATAACTCAAAGAGTGCTTTCAAATATATATGTAATAGAACATCGTTTAATCGGTATTAATATCGATCATAAAGTAAGTGGCATTACACATAAACTCCATGTGGCCTCTGCAAGGTCAACATGCACATGCATGTTATATATATACACACACACATAATTCAGAGAAGGACCGTCCCACCAAATTATTGAGAAAAAGAAAAAAAAAAACCCTAGAAGCATACATTGCATGCAACTGTTAACCATGCTCAGCTCGTACAACATGCAAATGAAAACAAATTAAACAAGGTATATATATTGTGGAACCTTTGTCACCACCTCTCAGTCACACCTTACTTCTATGTCTCTTGTTCCATTAATTCCAATGATACTTCAGCTTTCATATTTACAGAGGTTGATATGAAGGTTTTTCTGCATAAAAATATGTTTATATTGACTTATTGAGATAATTTGTCAAACATATTATTTGAAAAAAAAAATTACATGTTTATATATCTCCATGTAAAACCGGCAACTGCTTATATATTCCTTCCATCATCATATGTCAATTAAAAAAATTTATAAAATAAACTAAATTAATAAACTACATTATCTTTTACCTCTTTTCACTTCATTTATCTTATAAAACTAAATAAGAAAAGATTGATTTATATTTTTAAAAATGTTTTTGTAAAAAATATAATAAAATGCATTTTTTTATGCTAGTATATCAGTTAAGTACCTTTTATAAGGAAAGCATTCAATTTTCTCATACAACACAAATAAGAAGTTTCTTTTTTTATCTAATTCAAGTTCAAAATGAAATTGACGTTTATCATATGTTAAAAAAAAATGTGGAATATATATAAATTTTTGTATTACTTATGACGGTTTTTATGCCACATGATAGAACATGCACAATAAATATAATGTTGTCTTAAGTATTAATTTTTTTTAATAGAAATAAATAAACCACTAAAATATGTTAGAAAAGAGAAAGTCCATGATAGTGAGCAAATATAGAGTGAAAGGAGCCTCTGCAATAGTTAGCATCTATCTCAAATAGTGGTAAGACAATCTTGAGGAGAAAGAGGAGAGGAAAGGAAAAACTAACAAAACATGCAAGGGATGAATTAGAGGACACTAGCCATGCATTAGAGATTCCAAGAGAGATAACAATCTGCAAGGGTCATCCGTCCATAATTGTTCTAGCTACTAATTTTAGTATCAGATGCCCTCGTTCATACACACAATTTGGGGCCTCACATATGCACAAAATGCGGTGCATATATAAAAAATCAAGCCTATGATTGATTGTCGAAACCGAGTCCGTCAAGTTGTCTTTTTGATTCTTGAGCTGCAGATAACTAGAATAGAAACATTCGGTTAATTTTAGTGAGCATTAATTCAAACGGGCGAAAGGAGGCATTGGTTAAATATTTGATTATTTTTTTTCAACTAAATATTAAAAAATATGACTTGTGTAAAGATCTTCCATGTTTCTCTCACATTAGGCCTTAGGCATTGAATTTAGGAAATTATAACACTTTGTATATTCTCTCTTGGTAAAATTATCTAAAGTGAGAATTTTGTTATCAAACCAGTTGAAAATAATTATTCTTTGAGAGTATAGATTTTTCTATAAAGATGTCCCCGCTGGGGACCTCAATCCTGTATTGTTAAAAAAAAACCATAAAAAGATTGAACTGAGAAGGATTCAATGTTCTCTGAGCGCGAAAGTGTGAGATATCTAAAATTATCTAAGTGGCAACATGTAGTAGGAACAAAAGGCTAATAAGATTTGTGAAACCCAACCCAAAAATAACATTTTTTTTTTAAAATTTGATGCGTTGGAGATACAAATCATGTTTAAAGTAATGAAAATGGATAACTCATGAGAGAGCTAGATTTGTCATAATCTAATTTTCCACCATCACTTTAATTCCTAATAGTGCAATATTAAAGTCTCTGAGGCTAAGAATACCCCAGCTTTCCTGCTATCAAGATTTGCATAATTTTCTCTCCAAATCACAACGCGGCATCCATTTGAATCTAAGTCAGGTCTATGCTAGAATAAATTAATCCATTCAAATTTAAGTGATTAATTGGCTCATAAGTCTTGTAGTGTTTCTCCTTCATTTATGAAACACTATGAAACATTAAAGAAGCTCTTCCAATTTTAGAACCTCATAAATTAAAATAATCCAAACATAAATATAAAAAATTATATACAATTTCTATACATAAAGAGTCATGGTAGTTAGTCAAGTAGTCAAACCATACAACCTAACACATGTGGACACGCAAGACCTTTTTCAGTGGACCAACATTGATGGCCACAACAAGCATCTCTTCTTTATCTCTCTAATTATTTAATAATTTATTTTAATTTAATTATTTATTTATTTGTATTCACATTGGAATTCAATAACCAAAATGCACCACCACCCAATGAAATTATACAAGTGTGATTTCTATGTTGGACCATGTTGACCATGGTTAAACCCCTTTTATTAGTCAATTCACTGCTTCAATCGATGGTTCTTGGTTCCCTAACGTGCACCCTTTCACAACTCCTTTTTCATTCAACCATTTTTATTATATATATTTTTTTATTATTATTTATCGAGTTTGAGTTTTATGGGTTTGAGTTATATGTTTTTAACTTAAACATGATGGTTGGTATGATTAATCTTTGGGTAAATGAATAAAATTTGTTATAGAATAATTTATTTCAATTTTTCTTCGATTTTCATATTTATTTTTAAACATAATTTTTATTTGACTGAAATATTAATAAAGAATAAACGCATTGGTTATTATAAATAAAATTTGCTTATATTATTGAAGTGGTGTTTCAAAAATAAAATATGAAGATATGGTTTCTTTACATTTTTTTTAAATGCATATTTAAAAAATAAATTTAAAAAAAAAATCAAAATGGTGTGGCTTTCCTTCCTTCTTTAATTTTTTTTAATTATAATATTTTTTTTATTTAGAAAGACAAACTACCTAAAAAATGGGATGATTTTAAGTAAAATAAAAGAGCTAATTTGAGAGTTTTATGTTTGAAATTTATATATTTGAATTTATTAAAAAAAATATAATTGGTTTAAATGGGAGCTTGATCATATGTTTCAAATGTTGGTGGCATCATTTGTGCATCGCATTGAATATATGCAAATTTTATTGCATATAAGGGTCAACATGAATCAGTTAATACTGTCATTTTCAGTAAGAAACAGTCTTTGGATCAATTGGTATTGGGTCTCTTACGTAGAGCGTTCGTTTCAGAGAGGACCGGGGATCGAACCTCATGTCCTACAAAAGGTGTGAGCACGTGGGTCGGTGTTGAGCCTTGCTCCCCATATGTGCACGTCCCTGGATTCTGGTGCTTGTCGTTTTTCTCTAAAAAAAAAAACATGTATACAAATTATACATGCAAGCAATTTTTTTGATCTCATGTATTAATGAGATGAATAATATCCAATGGAATTTCCTTTTTTTTTTCTTTCATAATTTTTTTAAAGCTTTGTTGAATAAACGATTTGTTAGTGGCTATGTAAATTATTTATATATTTCCATAGAAATATGTACATATTATCAAAATTCAATTGAAACCAAAGTATCTTAAATAGAATCTGAAAAGACTTAAATTGAGGGATTTTATGAATACTATCAAACACACTCCCAACTTCTTGTATTGCTCCTTTGGCTTTCATAAGAGTTCTCATTTAATCGAAGACTGATTTATTTATTTTATTTATTTTTATTTATTTATTTAGAAAGGCGATAAACACCAAAACCCAGGGATGTACACATGTGGGGAGCAAGGCTCAATACCGACCCACATGCTCTCATCTTGAGTAAGACATGAGGTTCGATCTTGGGTCTTCCCCAAAATAAACGCCTTACACAAGAGACCCAATACCAATTAACCCAAAAACTGTTAGTGATAATTAAATTTTTGAGATTTGAGAGTAATAAAGTGGCTCGATGCATAATTATCTTATGAAAACCAGTTTGCTTCTCTTACTATCATTCACTTTATTGTAAAATCATCTAATTATTTTTTTTAGTTTTGATATGTGCATCCACTCTCCCTCCCATGTGTTTACTCGAGTTATCACTTTTTATATCGATATTTGCTTTATTTTACACTTATTTTTTAATATATATTAAATGATTTATTTTTTAAAAAAAGAAAAACAAGATATTTATGAAAAATGGCACTACATCATCACATGTTTCCCATACCCCTCACATTTACCCAACACTACTGAGGGATATAAATGCAAACTTCACTATTTTTTAGAAATACTATTCCTATAAATAATATATCTATATTGGCAATTAACATACATTTATAAGGGTAAAAACACAAAGTTAATTGTGACTAACGTCATGCGAATTTGTTTGTACAAGCTGTTCAATAATTAAGAAGAATGGAAACTACTTGGACACCCTAGTAAAATGAGTAATTCCTAAATGTACCATTTAATATATACAAATATATATATGTATATTTATGAATGCGAATAAACACCTTGGGAGCGGGCATATTTAAGAAGTATCAACGCAAGTTTTACAATGCTTATGCTCTCATCCTGTATATGTTGAGGTTTAATTTCATCTTCTTGACAAGATATAAATATTTTAGGTAAATAATTTGATACTAATAGATTAAATGATTATCGACAAAAAAACACAATATAGAGAATATATTTATTGATATATAAAAAGATATATTTACTTTTATACCCAAATAATTAAAAATTATGTCAAATATTTTATGCATATGTCTACCTCAATCTTTTCTTTTCATTCTCGAGGATGGAAAGAGGAGTCATGGCTAGTTTGGTGCTTTAATTTTTTTTTTCTTTTTTATATTTCTAAATAAAGGTATGTGTATAATCACTCAGTTGATTATTTATCATTGGTGTATTTCTTTATTATTATTATTATTATTATTATTATTTTAGAGTATGTACAAGCTACTTTGTATATATATTTTAAATTCTGAACTATATTTTAAAAAACATATTGAACTCCCACTCTTTTGTATATGAGATAATGACACTACTCATGGTGTATTTATAATTATAAATAATTTTATTTAATTATATTTATTGCTTTAAATTAAACTATAAGATAAATACTATGCGATAATTAAATTATAACCATTTCTTTTCAAATGTGAGATAAGCCAAAATTTTTATGTCTTTATCGTACATGTACGAGTTAAATAAAACATGGAGAGAATTTTAGTCCTTATTCAAAAAAAAAAAAGAAAAAAAGCAATAACTTTGACTTTTCAAAAGATTGCAAACAAACGTGGTTGCCAGTAATTTTAGTATATTTCTCGGATGGAATTAAAAATCTTTTCTAATATATATATATATATATATATGTATTAAATAATTACTTATATATTTTTGTTAAAAAATTCGTTATTCTTATTCACTTTTAATTATTTTATTTAATTATTTATATATTTTTTTATAAAAAATTAACCAAAATATTACTTAGTTTTTCTTTATTTATATATTTATATATACAAGGAGACAAAGAATATAAAAATTTTTAAAATATATTTTATATAAAATTTATATGCTGATTTTTAATTATAAATATATAAGCAAATAACTACGTATATGAAAAAAAGTATCAATTTATTAGGGTATATTAGTTATGTTTAAACAATAAAAAAAACCCTTATTAATATACATACATAAAAACTATATTTAACTTGTTAAAAAAAAATACCAATATCACAATGATGAAGCAGTAGGATATTTAATACCGATGCAGGAAGTTGAGAGATTTAATTTTCTCTCAATGTAAATATATCTGACTAATGTGTTTACGTGGTTTGTTTACGTAATTTAAAAGTTTAATTACCATACAGATCTCTGTAATTATATAATTTTTTTATTTTTTAAATTTTTTAATATTTTTAGGTACAATTAAGTACTCATATTTGGTCGAGTTGAGTCGTTCTAATCCACGGCAATATTTTTAGATACAATTAAGTCTTTACAATTTACACTTGGTCATCTACACAGCGGACTAGAATAACCTAACTTGACTAAATATGAGGATTTAATCAGATCTTAAAAAAATATTATGAGGACTAAAAGAACAATACACAATTACAAGTACACAACAATTAAACTTAATTTAAAAAACAAAAATAAAAACATATATTAAAAAAAACCATATAAAGTTATAAACAGTGTTTTTTTTAAAAAGCCAAAAACAATACAAGTTAATATATATATATATATATATATATATATAGCAAAAGCAACCAGACTTCCAAATCATCTTGCTACTCTTCACAGTTCCAACACACAAAGCTCTAACAACAACAACAACAACAACTTCTCATAAAGAAACACAAAAACAGAGAGAGACAGAGAGGAAGAGAGGAACCATCTCTTCCCCTCCCTCTTCACTCCTCCATGCTCAACCTATGCCAATGGACCTCCTCAACCTCACCACCACCACCACCACAACAACCGACCTTTACTGCTCGGAAGACGCCGGCGACCTGTCTTCCTCACCGGCACCATCCTCTCCACCACCTCAACCTATCCTTCTCTCCCCAGACAACACCACTCCAATCCTTTCTCTCTTATCCTCTGAGCACTCCTTCCTCCCTTCCCTTCCTCACCTTCTCTCCCTCAACCCCACTCTCCTCCACCACTCCATCTCCTACATCCTCAAGGCATTCATTCCCAAAACACCCACCTTTTTGCCTTTTTCCATCACTGCACCCCTCCTCTTCCTTTCCTAATCTCCCTTCTTTGTTTTCTTCGCAGGTCTCCGATCTCCTCCACTTCCGTCCGGTGACTCCTTATCTCGCCATCAACTATCTCCACCGCTTCCTCTCCTCCCATTCTCTCCCGGTACTTCTTCTTCTTCTTCTTCTTCTTCTTCTTCTTCTTCTTCTCAATCATTCTCTCTTCTTCTCTTAATTATTCGGAGGCTGTGTGTCGGGAAGGATGCGCAGGGGGAGAGTGGGAACGGTGGTGGCTGGGCTTTGCAGCTCCTCACCGTCGCTTGCTTATCAGTAGCCATGAAAATGGTGGAAACTCACCTTCCTCTTCTCATAGATCTCCAGCTCCTCGAGCCCCGCTTCATCTTCGACACACTCACTGTTCGCCGGATGGAGCTTCTTCTCATGACCGCTCTCTGCTGGCGTTTACGCGCTATCACTCCTTTTGATTTTCTCGACTTCGCCTCCTCCTCTGCTCTCTCCTCCGATGCTCGCCGGTTCGCCGGCGAGCTCATTGTTAATACCTCTCGTGGTACTCTCTATTAGAGTTTGAGCTTTTGTTTTGGTATTCCCAAAATAACCATTTTTTTTTTTATAATAATGTTTTTGTATTAACGTGTGTATTTTGGACAGTCGTTGATTTCCTCGGCTTCCCGCCGTCGATCATCGCCGCCGCGGCGATTGTTTGCGCCCAGCGCCGCGCCGATCCCTCCGCCGTTCACGACGATGATTTGCTCGGTTTCCTCGGCGATTCCGTTTGCAAGGTATTTCATTTCTCAAAAATTAAAATAAAATTTATTAAAAATTATATATTAATAATATATAAGTACTGGTTTCTCAGAAAAAACAAATTCTTTAATAATTTAAATAAAATAATGATATTAATAATATATGTATGTATATAAAAAGTAAGTTATTATTGAAAGAGGTGTGTAAAGTGGGCGGGGGAGTGAACGGAAGGTGTCCTTTTGTGAAAGTCAATCCAGACAGTAATTTATTGATGTTTTTGGGTTTTTAACTTTTTTTTTTTTCTCGAGAGTAGGAAACAGTCATGGGGTGCTGCCAGCTAATGCATCAATATCTTATTGACACGTGTCCTTCCTCTTTTGGCGGGAAGCCTTGCTCCGAGCCGATTGCGCCGAGTAGCCCTAGCGGTGTGCTCGACGCCGCCACTTACGGCGCTTGCAGCTCTGACAAGTTCTCTTCCTCGGCTAGCTTAGCCGAGCCGGCTCAGAAACGGCGCCGGATTGAGCATAGATGATCCGAATATTTTAAAATTTCCCAAATTTAGGGAAAATTCGAACTTTTTTTTTTTTATTTTGTCATTATATTTGAGAAATAATATTTTGTTATTTTTTTAACTTAAAATTATGAGTTAAAAAATGGTGTAATGATGCGGAGATAATTTGTTGTATGGATAGAGTTTAGAAGCTTTGCGCATGGGTATAAGTTTGTGTTCCCAAGATAACCCTGTAATTTTTCCTCATTTCCCGATGAGGCCTTCTGGCAAAAGCACGGGTACAAAAGCCAGAATTTTTATTCGCGTGCTCTTGCGAGGGTAAGAATGAGAATTTTGAATTTTTGTTGTGCGGGCCCCACTACTTGGGAAAACAAATTTGTTATTCTCACTCCTTTTCTTTCCTTTGTTAAAGGACAAATGTTTTACTGTCACTTGTGCCGTAGTCCGTACGATAGAGAAAACTTTAATAATTAAAATTTATAAATAAAAAATTATATATATATATACCGAAACATGTATATACTTGTCTTAGGATAACAACCACTAATTAATCCCGTAATTATTACAAAATAAATGCATGAGCAAAACGTAGTAGGATAGAATCCCATGCATTGAAGTACTGTACTATAGTGACACTATTACAGTATTATTTATATATTGTTTCTGGCTCAAATACTGTTTAATGAATTAACTTAGGCTTGTGGGAGGTAATGTGTTTGTCTCCTCCAAAATTGCAAAATAAAGATTTTTATTTTTGAAATCATATGTAAAAAAGAACTTGTATGAGTATATATAGTTATGAGTTCTAAATTTAAATTATTAAAATTAATTTAATTTATCCCGATCATATCCGTTCAATCTTTCGCCAACGCATCCAGACCGTCCGTTTGTCGGCAAAGATCTGAATGCTGATCTCACAGATCATAATCGTGCTGATCTTGAGGTTTGACAAGAGTGACGTCGTGCTTACGTGTCAGGACTACGTCTAACCTAGTACTGCTTTAAAAGAAGCGATTTGGGAGCCAGCTGTGATGGAACAATCTTAGCCGTTAACTTGGTGATCTGATTTCGATCAAACGGTGCGCCGTGGTTTACGTTAAGTCACGAGGTATCGAGTCGGTTTTGACCGTGCTTCAAAAGTCCGAAGAACCATTTGAGCGTTTCCCTGCCGAAGTTCAAAAGGGAAACGGATTCGCTCTTTTGCGCTGATAATGAAATTACGGAAACACCCTTGGACTTGGACTCCAATCAATTCAATTGAAAAGCAGTCCTTAATCAATAATTAGCTGGTGCCTACATTTGGTACGGTTTTAAAAGGTATTAAATTTTGCTTAATTTAAAAAAATACAAACATAATTTTATTTTATCCATTTATGTTTTTATAAATTATTTATATATTTCTATTTTAAAAAAAAAAATTTATTTTATTTTTTAAAATGATAACCTCCCGTCTCTATAACATGTGAGTATTAATTGCAATATCATCCATAAATTAATTTTTTTAAATGGAGACTCGAACACTCACCATTCCGCATATCACACAAAAGATATATTTTTAATACCGCTAACTACTCAAAATTTTCTCTTAAATTTTTTCATAAAAATATGTTTTTTTTTTTAATTTGTGAAAATTAATACATGGAAGAAGTATTTGATTCATCTAAAAGTTTAGGTTGATAAAAGAAAAACACTGCATTGTATAATAGGGCAATAACTATTTGATTTTAAATAATTATTTAAATGAGAAAATGAAACAATAAGTTCAGCTTGCCTAAATTAGATAGGTCCATTATGATTGCAATGAATCCAAATGGGTCCATTAAGTGGGTTGTAATATGGGTCATGTCATTGTTCCGAATCCACCCACAACCTTGATTCATGCATGATGGTGCAGTCACCTTTATTATAAGTAGTTGAGAAGTTCTACATTTGTTTTGTTTATTTATTGTTACATGAGATTTAATTTCACAAAACATGGCAATATGCAATAGACACTGATGATCACGCCAACTGTGATCGATTGAAGTGGTAAAGATTTGAGTTATTTTAGTAACTAATTTTAAATTTAAATTTTTATTCATATAAAAAAACACATGTAATTTTTATAGAGCTCTCAGTGCTCTATTATGTATTGATTAAGTACTCATGTTTATCAGAAAAAATAGTGAATTAAAAATATTTTATATAGATGTTGAAAAAAATCTATTTTTTTTATAGAGTTCTCCGGACTTCATTATATATGGATTTAGAACCTGTAATTTAAAAAAAAATGAATTAAAGGTATTAAAAAATTAAATAAAAGCATCATGAGTGTTTTCCTTTCTCACACAAACTAGATTTCAAACTTCAAAAATCTAGCGGGTATTAGGACTGAGGAGGACATTGTCACATTAATATCAATGAAAAATATTTTATTTCTTTATTAATTGGCACAACTCATATTTCATGAAACGATGTTTCTTTGTGTCTTGGTAACCTATGAGATGACTTCCATTTAATCAATAATTTGATTGTATATATTCATTTATATGGTCGGCTACCTACCAAAGACTAAAGCTCATTAGTGCACTAATTTTTATTATTTGTTTGGTTGTAAATATCTTCCATTTATGAGGATATCAATGATTTATAGTATTCCTTAAAATAATTATAATTTTTTTTTTATCTTTATCTTATTTTACTTTCACTTCAATCCAAGAAGCTTTCATGCATTTGGTTGAAATATATGCAACTTTAGTTATTTAGTTAAATTATTTTGAAATTTTAAATGTGTGAAAATTATAATTAATATTAAAAAAAACTTAATTTAGCAGTACACAATTTCTTTCGCTTAGGATGAGATATCAATTTAACTTTTTTGCGGTGCTAAGGGTGAGAGCACATAACAATTGAGCATGCTTATATAAACTAAATTTGACATTGAATTAAATTTCAACTCTTATATATAAATAAGATTGAGGATGTTAATGGATCGATATTTTTTTTAACAAGCTCTTGTTTCAGAAAATATTACCATGTTCTAAAAACAAGAACGATGAGTTTGAAAACTAGTAGAAAACTGTTGGAAAGGGGGCTATAACACACTTTAATAATCATAAGGAAAAAAAAATTACCACCACAATATTAACAAAATTTATATGAAAACCAATTAAAAAAATCATAGTATACTACATAGTCAAAGAATTGGGAACAGAAAAATTTAGTAATGAAAATATCTCAAAAGCCCAAACCACTTTTACAAGTAATAATCACAAATTTTGTCAAAAATCATTTGATCTATTAACATAAGATCTTTTGTGTAGATCCTTCATATTTAACTGAGGAGGTAAATTTAAATCTCAACTCGCATACATATGTGTTATAGAGCTTGTGTACAAGCTCTATGTGTCTGTTCTTTTTTGACCCATGATTTATTTAAATTTGTCACACATTAAAAGAAAAACTAACTCTAATTTTAACATAATAAATAAATAAATATAAAGAATATTGAGACTTTGAATTCAACTCATGTTTTATCACAATTCTCAATAAATAAATAAATTTTTTTGAAACTCACATCGCCTGGTAGGGAACAAAATAATTATATATATATATATATATATATGAATTAAAGACCTTTTTCGTTTTTCGCTCTAGCAGTAAAACCTGTTTTGTGAAAGCTGAAAAGTATAATCAAAATTGTTTACAATCACTAGATGGTTGATTTGTGAATGAGTGAGTGAGTGATGTGGGGACCGTGGGGTCAAATTCCCCGTGCTGCAACAATATGTAAACACTATAAAAATATTGTAGCAGATATGCTTTACAAAATAAAGAGGATTTACCATTATGAAGCTGTCATTATCCTATGTGTTAGGCCAACTCATATGGTAAATTTTTAAATGATCATTAACCACTATAATTACACTATAATATATACTTGTCTCTTTGATAACCCACTTATGGTCATCTTTGTCATATTTAAAATAATACTAATAATAATAATGTTGTTTCATTGAAGTCTAGTTTTTCTTGAAGTTTTTTCTCACATTTAAGTCCTCTAAAGGCATCTCTAATCCACAACCACAAATTTTTACCTCAAATCCCAAATTTGGTTCTGTTACAGTAAATTATACTCCAACCACGAATCCCAAATTTTACCTAGAAATAGCATATTTTCAAAATACCCTTCCACATTTTATTATTATTATTATTATTCCTATTTAATAAAAAAAACTTGAAATTAATCATTTTTAACAATAATTTAATTAAAATATTTATTTACAATTTAATAATTTAGTAATAATTTATGATTTAATTTATTTAAAAATTGAATTATGAATTGCTTAATTGTCTTAATGTTAATGTCTATATTTGGTCTCCTTGATTTTAGTTAATTTTGTATATTTGTCATATTTATATTTGGTCACTTGTATATTTGGTATAATTATATTTAGCCTTGTACATACAAGGATCTAGGAATATGCTTAGGCATATACAATCTTGTATTTTTATATATATGTCCTCAATATACATGTAGGCTCATCAAGCCGTATTCCTCTTCATGGTACTAGAGCCTAGTTTCTAAATTTTTGCTCTCTTGTTTTTGTCTTGTCCTCTTTCTTCTCCAATGTCGACTGTTGGTTCTCCTTCACCCTCTGGCATTACTTTTATGTCCACAAGAGTTATGCCATCTTCTCCTCATCCTGCATTCTCTTTATCTAATATTCGTCAACATATTCCGGAAACACTTGATTTTTCTAATTATTTAGTTTGACGTGAACTATTTATTCCTATCTTGACAGATCATCAAGTTTATAATCATGTTGATGATTCTAGCACTCCTCTTTCCATCGATGATCCAGGGTATGCATAATGGTTACAAATTGATAATCTTGTTCTTTCTTGGATTTAGTCCACTATTTCTCGTGATATTTTACGATCCATTATTACTCTTGGCAAGCCTCTTACTGCTCAAAATGCTTGGTTGAAAATTTAAAAATTATTTAGAGACCGTGTTGAGTCTCGCATTGTGTCTCTTCATCAAGAGTTCTATCATTTAGAAAAACAAACTTTATCCATGAATGCTTTTCTTAATAAACTCAAGGAGTTGTTTGATTGTCGTACTGCTCTTGGAGATGATATTTTCAATTGTGATCTTATTGACAAGGTCCCCTTGTGTATATCCCGCAAGTGCACGGGTTTGTCGAAGTAATAATCCCGGGTGAGCGGGGTCGAATCCACAGAGAGTAGGGAGTGAAAATACTTAATTTGGTTCTTAGCTATGTGGAAGATCAATAGTGATAAGTGTGAAATTTATTCAATTCTCAACAATAAAAGCAACAAGTAAGAGAGCAAAAGAAAAGAAGAGGGTAAGGCAATCGATAAAGATGAGGTACTCGGATAATGCTTCACCTAGGATAATCGCTTCAAGTACAAGAACTCTCTATTATGCTTCCTAATCAATGCCATGGTGAGTCGTGGAAATCCTTACATACATAGTCACAAATCTAAGGTCAACTATGCCTAACTCTATACATGTCCCGGAGGAGAAATCGAACAGTCTCAACACCTCGCACTCGCATAGAGTTGCAATGAGCTCTAGGGATTCCAAATGATAAATCTCTTCCTAAAAATAAACCTAACCCTTTGGTCCAGGCGGAAAGTCCCTAGCCACAATTAAGCCCTAGATACTAAGATCCTCTCAACGCTTCACTCCATTGCACGCGCAACTAGGCCCCAGCGGAGGTTCATCCCTTAGACCACTCACTCTATTATGGCCGCAAAGAACTCGAGGAACGGAGGTAAAATCTATCACGCCGGAGGGGAAAGGGGACGCTCCTGTACCTCTCGACTCACCCTCTCAACCCTCTCCAACCTAGCTTTGTCTAACGCTCATGGTGTGTCACTCACTCACAAGGTTACCAACAAGAACTCTCAACCCTAGTGTCACTTTAGGGGAAATGTTCATACAATCAAGCATTCAAGGTTGGAACTCACAATAAACATCAATTTATTGAAAGCATAATAAAGAAGTTCAATGAAATGAATACATCCTAGGGTTCACAATCATCCAAGTACCCACTAGGGGTTTAGCTCTCCATGGAGCTAAGTACAATCAAAGAAATAGAATGTAAAAGAAATGAATCCATAAAGAAACCCCCTTGATGATCGTGTCGATGGTCTTGTGGAAAGTCCTCTACTCGTCGTCCAAGGATTCCTTCGTCCGGTATAGGATACGCCTCGATCAAAGCTCCCCTACCAACCTTCTTCCTAATGGAATCAAGATGTCGGAGCCGTAGAACTTCTCCAAAACCTTGGCCAATACCCCTAGAAACCCTAGCCGAAGCCCTCTCGAAAGTTGGGGAAAAGATGGAGAAAAAAATGCCAAAATCGGGGCTGAATCGGCTTTAAATAGTGTTGGAATCGGGCGACTCCACGGGCGTGGATGATACATGCGCCTGTGCAGAATTTCTACACGGGCGTGGATAATTTCCACACGCCCGTGTGGACTCTCTGTTTCTCTGATTTCTCAGCCGGCTGTGAACAGTGCTGCTACAGTACTTGCTATAGTGCTCTGCTACAGTCTCGACCTGAATAACTTCCCAATTCCATACTTTCATCGGGGTAACGCAAACGGGCACACGTTTACGTCATAAATCACTTGCTTCTTCAATGATGTACATGTTGGTGGAGCTCTTGTTCTTATATGCATAAGTCGGAATGCTCGAGTGTGACTGCCTTTGTGTCCCTCCAAATGGATGTGCTCACTCGAATGCGAGGAGGTTGGCACACACTCTAGCATCTCACACCTGACCTATGTCTTCGCGTTTGAACCTTAGCAAGATTTCCTCCAAAATAGGTGCATTATGATCCACATTGGCCTAATTACTTCATACTCGGCCTCACAACCCTTCCTGCATAAAAGTAACATAAAAACACACATATTAATGTAAAAACCTGAGAAAAGTAATGCTCAACATAAGGAATGAACGCTTCGCATTCATATTGCACAAGCACTTATCAAACTCCCTCACACTTAAGCTTTTGCTTGTCCTCAAGCAAACATTAAAACATTCTGTGTATTGATGAAGAAAATATTAAAAGTGCTTGGCCTTAGGTTCACCGAGGTATACAAAGAAGGTATTCTACAAGTAAGGAGAATTTCAACACTAAATACGAAAAATCAATGCTCTAGCTAAAAACTTGAATAAAAAAGGACAATAAACCAGAATTTTGTGTATGTGTGTGAACTCACTCAAAACAACCCAAAGTATACTCCTCAAAGTTCTAAGTACAAGGGACTTATTTATCTACAAAAGTGACAAAAAATTCTAAAGATGGTAGTAGCTTCACACATCCTCTAAGGTAGCCCTTTCCAAAGCGGCCGCTAAGGTGGCTTTCACACTTTCGAGGTGGTAGCTCTTTCTACCCGAGTGGCAGCTTTCACTCGTCCTATGAGATAGCTCTTTCTCTCATTAGGGCATAACTAGTATCCGACTTATGAGAGTAGCTTCATACTTCATAGGTGGTAGCTCTTTCCACCCAACAAACACAAATAAACAATAAAACTATTTTGTTCCTTCTTTTCATTTTCATCATTTTTTTATTTTTTGGAATTTAGCAAAAGAAGTAAACCTAACTAGTCCCTTTGACGTCGAACATGAGTTTCCAAAAGAGTTCAAAGAGTGAGTAGTGCACTAAGTGTAAATCGGGCAAAAATTCCTAAAAATTCAAGCAAAAACTAGAGCATGAAGACATTCAATGTTAACAATTCTCCTAGACTTAAGAATACAATCATTGCAACTAAGGTGAATCGCCATTGGGTATGTGAGCATATATCAATCAAGAACAATAGAAAAGATGTGCGCATTATGAAACTCCCCCCCACACTGAAGTTGTACATTGTCCTCAATGTACACATGCAAGCTCACTCAAAATATATCATTCAAAAATAGATGTGGAAGAAGCAATCAGAACAATACTCCCCTGATTCCTGCGTTTGATAAAGCTAATTCATTGGGAGTAGTGTTCCAACGGGTTGTGAAGCTCACACGGCCAAGTGCCTAAGCATCTTGGCCGTGCCGATGACTAAGTCTCAATTCCCATGAAAACAAGACCATCTGCACGCATACACGAGGGGGTTCAGTGAAGCTCAATAAAAACAAAATAACTCGAGTGTATATAAAACATAGAGCAATGAATACAACTCGATAAATACAACATAACATAAGCTCAGAAGGAAAATCCTTTCTGAGTGAACAAGTCTAAGACGAAGAAAAATAAAATAAAATGCAGGAAAGTAAAGGATGAGTCAAGTGTCGGTGCTGCTCTCAGGCTCCTGTGCTGCTGTTGCTGCTGAAGTGGAAGCACATGGTGGGTCCACCGGTGCTGGAGTTGAGGATGGAGGTGCTGGAGGAACTGACGGGGCCTGAAGGGTCCTCGGCTACAGGACAAATGATGAGGCAACGTCTCGCTCTAGGATCTGCTGTAATATGTCAAAACGTGCCATGAACTCTGTGTACTGAGTGGCCTGCGTAGCCCTAATCTCGGCAATCTCTGCTCAAGCCTCAGCCACCTCCGTCCGTATCACTCCCAAGGCGCTCTCGAGCTTCTCAAAACGATCATGGGCTCGAGATGGTGGAAATATACGCATGGGGGGTGGTTCCTCTGCCGCTGGGGGTGTCTCGGTCTCCATCGGTGCTGGTTGTGGCTCGGGAGCGGACTGAGATGCCCCCGCTTCATCTTCGAATGGTATGTTCAGCACATAAACACCATTTGAATATTTTCGGATCAACCCCATAAGCCTCATGGTCTCTAACCCAAGTGGTGCTGGTATTATCGCTCTCTTGGTTCCGCTGATTTTGTCTCGCAAACCCATCACCACAATGAGTCTGGTAATATATGGACCCGAGAAGATGACACCCAATCGAGGATATTGTCCTTGATGCTTCAAATACTCTGCTAAAATGTGTCCCAGGTGGACCTGTTCGTTCTGAACCATGGAGTACAAGTACAGAAGCTCTTGCTTGTTGATGACTCCCGTGCTATCACCGCGACCATTCACTGACCTGCTTATGATGGCGTGAAGATATCTGTAACTGGGTCCAGATAAACATGAGGCCTTAGACACTCCTGATTCATAACGCCCCTTTCCACGTAATAATGAATACGCCTCAATGGGAGATAAACCCGTCATGTCAATTGGGAGATTCTCAAACTCCTCAGTTTCAGTATACTAGTCATCATATAGACCAAGTCTAGTAGAAAACTGTGTGATGCTCATATTATGATGCTGCCCAAAAGCTCTGAACTGAATCGCGTCGACACTATCAAAATGAGCATAAGAGCTGTCGAACTCAAACGAAGCAAGTACCTCCAAAGTGAGTGTGCGGATAGCAGGGTCATGAATGTTCAGTAACTTGTGCCAATTACCGTCCAATAATAATTTTTCGACCTCGTCAGCCATATCATCCGCTAGTTGTACCTTCCTAAGTAACCCAACATCCGGGATTCGCGTTTGACCAAACTTAAGCTTCTCTAATCGCTCAAACCGAGCTTGATGCGCAGGGAGTGTGAATTCCATAACTTCCGGCTCAGGTGCAGGCTTTCGAAGCCGTTTAGCAACTGCTTTCTTCGATTTGGTAGCCATACTTGCATGTATTAGAAAAGAAAAATCAATCAGTTCCATTCAGACTGTAGAAAAATAAGAACACACGGCCGTGCGGAAATTCCGCACGCCCGTGCGCATCCACGGGGCGTGGAAACCGCACGGCCCTTGTAGCCAATCTCCATGCCACCTCTCTATCTCACTTCCATATCGTCTTAAAAACAAATCATAATCAGTTTAGCAAGAAAACGATGTGTATTGACCATTTCAATCGCAGGTAATCAGTTAGATTTCAACGAAATCGAAGAAAAGAGAAAATCAAGGCTTACCGATGAACTGCACTTAAACACTCCTACAATCCACACAATGCTCAATCAATTGACTTGAAGACGACAGTAGCCACATAAGAATGTCAGAAAAATGCTCTCTGGGTGATTTAGGGTTATTTGAGGAGAAGGGTGTGACTCTTGTATTGGGAGAGCGGATGGTTCTTTAAATCCTAAAGATCCACACGGGCGTTCGGGAGTCGTCCACGCCCGTGCGCCCTCAAATGACGGGTTCACAGGGGTGGATGCACGCCCCTGTGGCCTTACTAGATATCCGAGAAAAATGTATACACGCCCGTGCGGAAATTCCGCACGGGCGTGGACATTCACATGCCCAACTCACAGGGGGTAGCCGCACGCCCCTGTGTGCTCTCGGGAAAATCTGCCCAACTCTGCAGGAATTCACACGCCCGTGCGGAAATTACCCACGGGCATGCGCCAGTCGCATGGTCGTCCACAGGGGCAGCCCCACGCCCCTGTGCCTTCTCTGGATGAGCTCACAGTATACATACACGGGCGTGTGGAAATTCCACACGCCCGTGTGTTTTCTCTGGATGACTTAGAAAAACCTGAAGGCTCTGCAGAACTAGTCTGAACATGTTTACACACTCAGAGCCTGCCCTAGTATGCAAAATTTAAAAGATAAAAACATGAAATAGAACTCAAACGACCAACCTTTGCCAATTCTTCATAAAACACAAGATGAATTTGAAAAACCCACAATAAAATCGCAGCACAAACATCTAAACATTAAAACACCAACACTTAAAAGTTTATTCATGTAAACAACTAAACTAAAAGGTGCGAAAACAGTAAACACTTGGGTTGCCTCCTAAGAAGCGCTTGTTTAACGTCACTGAGCTTGACGTACCTTCCTTACCTCATGGGGTTCATGGAGGAAAAATACTTCTCTATTGTCACTACAAATTTCTCCGCCATGGTATGGTTTCAGCCTATGTCCATTCACCTTGAATGTGTCCTTCTCTGGATGACTAATCTCAATGGCTCCATGAGGTGAAACTTCGGTTACGGTATACGGACCAGACCACCTTGATTTAAGTTTCCCCAGGAATAAATGTAGACGGGAGTTGAATAGTAGCACCTGATCGCCGGCTTTGAAGTCTTTCGGGATTTTAATATGCTTGTCATGCCACTTCTGAATTCTTTCTTTATATATCCTTGCATTCTCATATGCCTTCATCCTCCATTCATCTAGCTCATTAAGATGTAATATTCGTTGCTCTCCAGATTTGCGCAAGTCGAAATTCATCAATTTAATTGCCCAATACGCTTTGTGCTCTAACTCCACAGGTAAATGGCAAGATTTTCCATACACTAAATTATAAGGAGTGGTCCCTATTGGTGTTTTGTATGCCGTTCTATGAGCCCAAAGCGTGTCGTCCAACCTTTCAGACCAATCTCGTTTACCTTGTTCCACTGTTTTAGTTAAGATTCTCTTGAGCTCTCTATTTGTAACCTCCACTTGCCCACTCGTTTGCGGATGGTAAGGTGTCGCAAGACGATGATGAACCCCATAACGCTTTAACACTTTCGCCAATTGTGTGTTACAAAAATGTGTTCCCCGATCGCTGATGATAATTCTTGGAGTTCCGAATCGAGCAAATAACTTCTTAAGAAATTTCACCACAATTCTTGCATCATTAGTTGGAAGAGCCTGGGCTTCCACCCACTTGGAAACATAGTCAACTGCTACCAAAATGTATTGATTGCCAATGGACTTTGGAAATGGTCCCATGAAATCAATTCCCCATACATCAAACACCTCGCAAAATTGCATAGGATTTTGAGGCATCTCATCAAGTCGGCCAGTAGAACCCAGCAGCTAGAACCTTCTCTGCAGTTCGACTTGACGCATAGTGCCCCCCACTGGGCCTGAGTGACAATGCGCAATGATGTTCCACCCTTCCTCCCTGGAAACACATCTTCGCACCAGCTGATCTGCACAAATACGGAACAGGTACGGATCTTCAAAGAAGAAATTCTTTAGGTCACTGAAAAATTTCTTATTCTGTTGAAAGTTTAAACCCTGCTTCAATACCTTTCCTGACAGATAGTTTGCAAAATCCGCAAACCATGGGGTATCTTCTGATTTTGATTCCTGTACCGCATACAGACGTTCTTCGGGGAAGAAATCATTAACTTCCTTGCTTGCTGGTTCTTTCCCCTCACAACCTTCTAATCTCGACAAATGATCGGCAACCACATTCTTTGTCCCCTTTTTATCTTTGATTTCCATATCGAATTCTTATAACAACAATATCCACCGAATCAATCTCGGCTTCCCATCTGCCTTGTTCATGAGATAACGGAGTGCAGAATGCTCTGTGAACACGGTGACATTAGATAGGATGAGATATTGTCTGAATTTATCAAAAGCATACACTACTGCTAATAATTCCTTCTCAGTAGTGGTGTAATTCTCTTATGCACTTGTGAGGGTCTTGCTAGCATAATAGATCGGTTGAAATTGCTTATTTCTTTTCTGACCCAAAACTGCCTTCCACTGCATAATCACTAGCATCACACATTACTTCGAATGGCTCATCCCACTTTGGTGTTGTCAGGATTGGTGCTTGCACTAACTTCTCTTTCAATACATTGAATGCGTTCAGACAGTCATTCCCGAAGTCAAAAGGGGTATCCTTCTCCAGAAGTTTGGTCAACGGTTGAGAGATCTTCGAAAAGTCCTTAATAAACCTTCTGTAAAAACCTGCATGACCCAAGAAACTGCGGATCCCTTTTACATTTGTAGGTGGTGGAAGTTTGTCAATTACCTCAATCTTCGCCTTATCCACCTCCATACCGGCCTGAGAAATCTTATGTCCAAGGACAATGCCTTCTTGCACCATAAAGTGACACTTCTCCCAGTTAAGGACGAGATTCGTCTCTTCACATCTCACTAATACTCTTTCCAAATTGTTTAAGCAAGCATCAAAAGAGTCCCTGAACACTGAAAAATCATCCATGAAAACTTCCATAATATCTTGGAGAAAGTCGTCAAAGATGGCCGTCATGCAACGCTGAAATGTTGCAGGGGAGTTACACAACCCGAAAGGCATTCTTCTATAAGCAAAGGTACCATAAGGGCAAGTAAATGTGGTTTTCTTCTGATCTTCTGGGGCTATCGGAATTTGAAAGTATCCAGACATGCCGTCAAGGAAATAGTAGAAATGATGTCCTGCTAATCGCTCTAACATTTGGTCAATGAATGGCAAAGGAAAGTGATATTTCCGAGTGACGTCATTTAGTCTTCTATAATCAATGCAGACTCGCCAACCAGTCACTGTCCTCATGGAGATTAACTCATTCTTTTCATTCCTCACTACTGTTATTCCTCTTTTTTTTGGGACAACTTGGGTCGGACTCACCCACTTGCTGTCGGATATGGGGTAGATGATTCCTGCGTCCAAAAGTTTTATTACCTCCGCCTTAACAACCTCTTTCATATTCGGGTTCAATCTTCGCTGAGGTTAGATTACAGATTTATAGTCATCCTCCATTAGGATCTTATGAGTGCAGAATGATGGGTTTATACCCTTAATGCATATTCCAAATGTGCTGGAAGAGTTTTAAGCTCAAGTTCTGGTGGTTCGACAATTGATGGCCGCAAGCTACCCTCCTTCAATTTATCAATCTCCTCGAAATCATTCGCCTCATGTTCACAGTTACTTTCTTCCTTATCCACCTGGAGATCTATTTCTTTACAATCTGCAACGGATATCAACTTGTTCATTCCACAGAGTTCCAAATTTGAAATAGCAACTCCAACTGAAAATAGTTCTTGCCTCTGATCTTGATAAGAAGAATCAAACCTAGCAAGGATTCTTTTTATACTCTCCTCTAACTGGTCATTCATTGACACTGACGTGGATTCCTCAAACTGCTTTATCACATTATCTAACTCACAGCTTTGCCCTTGAATCCTGGCGAGGTACTCTTCAACCGACTCTTCTAATGGCTGTTGAGTTGTACATTGTCCATGATAGGAATAACACGATGTATCATTCCATGCAATTGTTTGAACTTTCTGCTCTACGTGTTCAAACATTCTCATGATAGTGTCAAATGATTCAAACATGTTAATCATTTTCTGCAACAAAAAAGAAATAAGGAAAAATTAGAGCAATGATAGAATTAGAAGATATGGAATAGAATGTGTGGTGAAATAGCTAAGAAAACAAAGTGCAAAGTATCTCTAAACGCCTACTCCCCGACAACGGCGCCAAAAACTTGACAAGGTCCCCTTGCGTATATCCCGCAAGTGCACGGGTTTGTCGAAGTAATAATCCCGAGTGAGCGGGGTCGAATCCACAGGGAGTAGGGAGTGAAAATACTTAATTTGGTTCTTAGCTATGTGGAAGATCAATAGTGATAAGTGTGAAATTTATTCAATTCTCAACAATAAAAGCAACAAGTAAGAGAGCAAAAGTAAAGAAGAGGGTAAGGCAATCGATAAAGATGAGGTACTCGGATAATGCTTCACCTAGGATAATCGCTTCAAGTGCAAGAACTCTCTATTATGCTTCCTAATCAATGCCATGGTGAGTCGTGGAAATCCTTATATACATAGTCCCAAATCTAAGGTCAACTATGCCTAACTCTATACATGTCCCGGAGGAGAAATCGAACAGTCTCAACACCTCGCACTCGCATAGAGTTGCAATGAGCTCTAGGGATTCCAAGTGATAAATCTCTTCCGAAAAATAGACCTAACCCTTTGGTCCAGGCGGAAAGTCCCTAGCCACAATTAAGCCCTAGATACTAAGATCCTCTCAACGCTTCACTCCATTGCACGCGCAACTAGGCCCCAGCGGAGGTTCATCCCTTAGACCACTCACTTTATTATGGCCGCAAAGAACTTGAGGAACGGAGGTAAAATCTATCACGCCGGAGGGGAAAGGGGACGCTCCTGTACCTCTCGACTCACCCTCTCAACCCTCTCCAACCTAGCTTTGTCTAACGCTCGTGGTGTGTCACTCACTCACAAGGTTACCAACAAGAACTCTCAACCCTAGTGTCACTCTAGGGGAAATGTTCATACAATCAAGCATTCAAGGTTGGAACTCACAATAAACATCAATTTATTGAAAGCATAATAAAGAAGTTCAATGAAACGAATACATCCTAGGATTCACAATCATTTAAGTACCCACTAGGGGTTTAGCTCTCCATGGAGTTAAGTACAATCAAAGAAATAGAATGTAAAAACAATGAATCCATAAAGAAACCCACTCGATGGTCGTGTCGATGGTCTTGTGGAAAGTCCTCTACTCGTCGTCCAAGGATTCCTTCATCCGGTATAGGATACGCCTCGATCGAAGCTCCCCTACCAACCTTCTTCCTAATGGAATCACGATGTCGGAGCCGTAGAACTTCTCCAAAACCTTGGCCAATACCCATCAAAACCCTAGCCAAAGCCCTCTCGCAAGTTGGGGAAAAGATAGAGAAAAGAATGCCAAAATCGGGGCTGAATCGGCTTTAAATAGGGTTGGAATCGGGCGACTCCACGGGCGTGGACGATACACGCGCCCGTGCAGAATTTCCACACGGGCGTGGATAATTTCCACACGCTCGTATAGATTCTTTGTTTCTCTAATTTCTCGGCCGGCTGTGAACAGTGCTGCTACAGTACTTGCTGCATTGTTGCTACATTGCTCTGCTACAGCCCTCGACCTGAATAACTTCCCAATTCCATACTTTCATTGGGGTAACGCAAACGGGCACACGTTTACGTCAAGAATCACTTGCTTCTTCAATGATGTACATGTTGGTGGAGCTCTTGTTCTTATATGCATAAGTCGGAATGCTCGAGTGTGACTGCCTTTGTGTCCCTCCAAATGGATGTGCTCACTCGAATGCGAGGAGGTTGGCACACACTCTAGCATCTCACACCTGACCTATGTCTTCGCGTTTGAACCTTAGCAAGATTTCCTCCAAAATAGGTGCATTATGATCCACATTGGCCTAATTACTTCATACTCGGCCTCACAACCCTTCCTGCATAAAAGTAACATAAAAACACACATATTAATGTAAAAACCTGAGAAAGTAATGCTCAACATAAGGAATGAACGCTTCGCATTCATATCGCACAAGCACTTATCACTTATCATGCAAATTGTCATGCATGGGCCTTGGTTCAGAATATAACCATATCACATCTGTCCTTATCACTCGACAACCATTACCCACCTTTAAGGAATGCCGGTCTCTCTTACTTATGGAAGAATCCAAACTTCAAAAACAACAATATCCTTCAACAAGCCTTCCTTGCTCAGGCTCGATCTCTCCCTAATGGTGGTGGGCATATTGGCAATCGCAATGGACGAGGTAGTCGTGTTGGCCATAGAGGTGGACGTGGTAACTTTCAACCCTTCAGACCAAGGACTAATAATACTTCTCCAAGTTCTTCTACAGGAATTCTTGGTCCTCCATCTACTGCTTCAAATACTATAGGAGCTCAACATTTTTAGCATCGCTTTCAATGTTACACCAGTGGAGGTTTTGGACATGTGGCTCGACTTTGTCCCTCGGTCCCAAAAGTTGATGTTGGTTCATAGGCATTCACTGTATTTCCTACTGATGAATCCAACACTGATAGTTGGGTCTTTGATTCTGGCGCCTCCACTCATATGACGAATGATGTTGGTAAGTTTTGCTATCTTTCGCCATACTATGGTCCTGACACGATTTGTGTTGGAAATGGTGCTGCGAAACTGATTAAATTCTTTGGGTCTTCGGTAATCCCGATTGGTTCTCGTAATCTTGTTTTGAATGATGTACTTGTTTCTCCTGCTCTTACTAAAAATTTATTTTCTATTCGAAAACTTACCGTTGATAACAATTGTGTTGTGGAATTTACTCCTTATGGTTTTTGTGTTAAGGACTTGAAAACAAAGCACAACATTCTCAACTCCTCTAGCCAAGATGGCATGTATCCTCTTCGCAATTCCATCAACCTACCAAACGCATTTGGTCTTGTTGCTGTACGTGTTACTAGATCCACTTGGCATCATCGTTTAGGACATGCAAATTCGAAAGTGCTTTCTCATCTTTTTCAAAACTCTTTAATTTCTTGTAATAAATCTGAAACATCAAATACATGTGTTTGTCATGCCTGTCAATTAAGAAAGCATGTTCGCCTACCATTTGATCAATCTAAGTCTCACACTTCTCCTTTTGAATTAATACACTCTAATATATGGGTCTCACCGGTTTCTTCACATAGTGGTTATCATTATTTTCTCATTTTTTTTGGATGATTTTTCTCATTATTTTTGTGTATATCCTCTCAAACACAAACATGAGGTTTTCACCCACTTTCTCCAATTTCATGCTCTCATTAAAAATCAATTTCATGCCACCATAAAAATGTTTCAATGTGATAATGGTACTGAATACTCTAATTCTTCTTTTTGGGATTTTTTCTGAGCTAATGGTATTCATTTTCGTTTTTCTTGTCCATACACTTCACAACAGAATGGGAAAGCTGAACGTCTTAATTGTACCATTGGTAATATGATTCGTACTCTCCTCATGCAAGCCTCTATGTCTCCTTTTTGGGTGGAAGCACTCCTCACAACTAACCATATTCTTAATCTCTTGCCTAGTTCTTTACTCAATTATAAAACTCCATATGAAACTCTTTACCATAAACAACCTTCCTATAATCATCTTCGGATATTTGGTTGTGCTTGTTATCCTAACCTTCTCTCTTAAGCTTCACATAAATTATCTCCTCGATCTACTTTATGTGTCTTCATGGGATATCCACAACATCATAAAGGATACATGTGTTATGATCTACATTCTCACAAAGTTATTGTGTCCCGTCATGTGGTTTTTGATGAAAATAATTTTCCATTGGCTCATTCTTTATCATCTTTTTCTTCTTCAGGGCTTTCATTAACTCCTTTTCATACAAATCCACATGATTTTATTACTTCTGTTATTCGAGATCGCCCTTCTTCTTGCATAACCTTACCTTCTAAAGATAGTGGTACCATAGCGGCAAGTCCAAATGTTTGTCCCTCAGCTAATGACCAACCCACAATTTCACCACCCTTTTCTACACATGTGCCTAATCCTAATCCCACTGTTTTACTCGTGTTCCAAACAACTAACACCTAATACTCATCTCAAGACTAATCCTTATCCATACGTCATCCCATGGTTACATGAACTCAAGATGGAACCAAAAAACCCAAAGTTATTTTTTTCTTTACAGGCACTGTTTTTAATGCTCTTCCTCAGGAAACTGAGTTTGTACACGAAGCATATCAGGATCCATATTGGCTAGCACCCATGGAAGAGGAACTTACTGCCTTGGCCCAAAGTCAGACGTGGACTTTGGTTTTTGGACCACTTAATATTAATGTCATTGGTTCTCGTTGGGTTTTCAAGGTTAAACAACAGGCTGATGGTTCATTAGAAAGGTATAAGGCTCGCCTTGTTGCTCAAGGTTTTAATCGGAGACCTGGTCTTGATTGTGGTGACACTTGCAGTCCTGTGGTGAAGCCTGCCACTATTCGTACTGTTCTTAGTTATGCTCTTTCGAAAAATTGGCATATTCATCAATTAGATGTCAAAAACACATTTCTCTATGGTTTTCTTACAAAAATTGTCTTTATGAAGCAACCTCCAAGTTTCATCAGAGCTACCCATCCAGAATATGTTTGTAAGCTCAATCGTGCTTTATATGGTCTCAAACAAGCTCCGCGTGCTTGGTACCACCGATTTAGCTCTTTTATATGCTCCAAGGGCTTCATTAATAGCAAATCAGATTCTTCTATGTTTGTGTGTCGCCGAGGCGACGATATGGCTATTCTTCTTCTCTATGTGG
Organism: Dioscorea cayenensis subsp. rotundata; assembly: GCF_009730915.1. NCBI lineage: Eukaryota > Viridiplantae > Streptophyta > Magnoliopsida > Dioscoreales > Dioscoreaceae > Dioscorea > Dioscorea cayenensis. The sequence goes on from NC_052483.1 coordinate 2,777,983, forward strand.
ATGATATTATTCTCATGGCATCTTCTACATCTTTATTATCATCCATCATTACTTATCTACAACAAGAATTTGCTATTTCAGATTTGGGTGACTTGCATTACTTTCTGCACATATCCGTTAGTCGTTCTTCTTTAGGTATATTTCTTTCTCAATCTAAATATGCTCGGGACCTTCTTGATCGATGTCACATGTCTACTGCCAACTCAGTTTCCACACTAGTTGATTCAAAGTGTAAACTATCATTAACTGAAGGTGATCTTTTATCTGATGCTATAGAGTATCGCAACATCGTTGGTGCATTTCAATATCTTACTTTCACGAGTCTTGAACTAGCATTTGCTGTTCAACAAGTTTGTTTGTTCTTGCACGCTCCGCAGACGAGTCATATGAAGGCTGTTAAGCGGATTTTGCAGTATCTTACTGGTACTATTGATCATGGCCTTTTACTTCCCCCAGTATCTTTAGATAAAATGGTCGTTTATTCTGATGCTGATTGGGCTGGTTGTCCTGACACTCGTCCCTCTACTTCTGGTTATTGCGTATTTTTTGGTCCGAATCTCATCTCTTGGTCTTCCAAACGCCAGCCTACTATTTCTCGATCAAGAGCTGAGCTGAATATCGGCATGTTGCTAATGTTGTGACTGAAATTTCATGGCTTCATTCTTTGTTGTCTGAGCTTGGTCATAAACTACCATCTCCAACTTTGGTTCTTTGTGACAATGTTAGTGCTATTTCTCTTGCATCCAATCCAGTTCAAAATACGTGCACAAAACATGTTGAAATTGACCTTCACTTTGTGCTTGAAAAAGTAGCTACTGGGGCTATTCGAGTTCTTCATGTTCCTTCATCCCTTCAATTTGCAGATATCATGACCAAGGGTTTACCAAATATCTTATTCTCTAAATTCCGCTCCAATCTAAACGTTCAATCCGCTCCCGTTAAGATTACGGCGGAATGTTAGTGTCTATATTTGGTCTCCTTGATTTTAGTCAATCTTGTATATTTGTCATATTTATATTTGGTCACTTGTATATTTGGTATAATTATATTTAGCGAACTGTACATACAAGGATCTAGGAATATGCTTAGGCATATACAATCTTGTATTTATATATATATGTCCTCAATATACATGTAGGCTCATCAAGCCTTATTCCTCCTCACTTAATAAATAATTAGTTTTAATATAAATAACAAGAATATTAGTTTTAATATAATTAGTTTTTACATTGTATTAGTTTTATTAAGGTTATTTTCAATAAAATTTTAACTATTTTTATTTCATAAATTTATCATAAATTAATTTAATTAATAATTTAATAATTAATTAATTAATTAAATGTACACAAATTAATATTGTAGGTATATAATAACTACTTACAATTATGTTAATGAATTATTAATTTTATAATTTTAATTACAATAATAAAAAAAAATTTAAAAAACTAATATTTATGTGGGACCTAAATTTGACCCCAAAATTGGGAAACCCACATTAACACACAAATTTAACCCCAAAAGATTTGGGGTTGCATTATAGATGATCCAAGGGCATATATATATATATATATATATATATACTCCTTGTCCTTGGAGATGGTCTTTTGTACTCTTGTTAAGAGTACCTTGTTTTTTTGAGTTCATGACTAGTATCCCTCGTCAAAGAATTTGGCCATGTCAACCTTAAGCAAATCAAAAGAAAAAATTGAAGGAGTACAAACTATTTATGTTTGGGTCTTTTGGAAAAAGACTTGGTATGAGCTTCATTTATTTAAGAATCATCATAATTTAGACCTTGTAGTAAGATTTAAAATGTAAAACCAGTTGTGTTGTGAGGGCATCATGGGAATTCTACTTCATTGTTAACACAATTTAAAATTTAACAAGAAAACATAATTTTTTTTAATAATTATTTAAAAAAAACACACACACACCCCGACAATGGTGTGTTTTTTTTTCAATGATATAAATATCTGTTTAGAGTATAAGAGAAAAGTTAATTAATTTCCAACTAAAAATTTTTAATAAGCTTGTACAAACATTTCAATGCTTCAAGGAATTTGCTGCCAACGTAAATTTTGCTTCACTTCCAGTATAGTGAACCTTGATGATTGATTAATTATTATAATTTGTTTTGAATAAAATAATTAAATCATTAATTTATTAAATTAAAAAAAAAATAATAAAATAAACAAAGTCATAGATAATAAAATAATATAGTGTGAAAACATACAAAACTGCGAGAGTAAAACAATAAGACTTGTGAATATTTGCGTTCATTTGTCAGAATTAAATTTTTTTAAAAATAATTTTAATTTATTATAACAAAGGTATTTAAATCCTAATTTTTTGTGTAAAAAGTCCTAATGTAACCATTGGATAGCCCAATGGTATGACATCAAAATATAAGGGAGAGGTCATGGGTTCAAATCTCTCCCCAACAAGATCTGCTCCTCATACATCGCTCATACACTCGCTCACCCAGGGATTTCTATACTATTCTCATACTCGTATATATCATGACATCCGGGTTCTAGATCTTTGCTTTAGACTCGCTTATATTCATAAAAAAAGGGCGCTTTGTCGCTCATTATTCAAAAAAATTTTTTAAAAGAGTCAATCATTGGATAGCCCAATGGTATGACATCAAAGTGTAAGGGGAGGTCATGGGTTCAAATCTCTCCCCAACAGATCTGCTCCCTCACGATCTTGCTCATACATCTGCTCACCCGAGATTCCTATATTATTCTCATACTATACATATATCGTACATCCGGGCTCCAAGATCTGCTTCTATTCATAAAAAGCGACATTGTCGTCTATTATTCAAAAAGTCCTAATGTTTTTTAATATTTTCTATATTCTAAAAACTTTACTTTTTAATTCGTTATATTTTTAATTTATTTAAATATCTTAGAAATTTGTGTTATATATATATATATATTAACAATTATCCATTTCATTTTCCTTTTTGCACCTAAGAGCTCATATTAAAGCCTTGCCTGCTTGCCGGTGTGAGCACAATTTTGGAAGTGGTTAGACAAACTTATATTTATTTTTGAAATGCATTTAATTGATATAGAATATATAATATGAAAAACCTTTTGGTGGTTAAAAATCCATAATTTGTTCTTATAAAGTTAATGGTTTCCTTAAAAAAGAATTAATTTGATTTTCGGTTTCAGATTTTACTTTTTAAAGTAATAGAGGTTCTGTTGAATTATAATCTCACTTAATTAGTTTTTTTCACTTTGAATTAATATTAATAATTTTAAAGTATTTTTTCCAAGGACGATTCACCCTGTGATACTTAGATTTCAAAGTAGAAGTTTTTTTTTAATTAAAATTTTGAGTGAAGATTTTTAAATAAAAAATTAATATTAAGCTTTTAAAATTCATTATGTGATTTTAAATTAAATGAACTAATTTTTAAAAATAAAATCATACGTCAACATATATTTGCACATTTATATTATTTATTTATTATGGAACAATCAGTGTAAACTGTTCAGTGCCATCACATCAAGTGCACTCTACCCTTGTACTTAGGGAATACATTCAAAACAAATTAATAAAGTGACAAATTAATAAAGTGTAAATGTGATGATGTGAGAAAACACCATATCATCATACTACGCTAAATTTATCAATAAAATAAAATAAAATTTATGCTATGCTGAAATATATGATAAATTCCGTCAAAAGAACGAATTTTTTTTTTTCAAAGATATCTTTAAAAACTCTTCAATATATATATATATATATATATATATATATATATATATATATATATATATGACATCCTTATGTTATAACTTATTGGGATATGCTATGAGAGCTGATCCCGAGATAGGGGTTATAAAAAAAAATTACATGATTGGAGAAAGGGCAGAAAATTAAGAAGGGGCCGTTTGGTGTGCAGGCTTGGAGTGGGAATGAAGCCTTGATGAGCTTTAATCCCTTGTTTGTGTGTGCAGGTATAGGAGTGAGAGGGGTGTGAGGGAGGAGAGAATAACCAGTACACAAGTAATGACAATGCCCCTGAATTTGAGAGGAGTCTCATTCCTTGTTGAAGACTTGATGGTAAAATGTCAAGTTTGCCCCCAAAAAGTAATTTTGCCCACGTGAAGTCTTCTTCTCCTGGTTTTTATCTCCAACTTCTGGTTTCACTGCATCTAATTAAATGGTTTTTTAATGCTCAAATAAGCAAGTAAGTTTTATTTTTAATTCTATTACTTTATATATATATGTATATATTCATCAAGTAAAAAAAGATATATATATATATATATATATATATATATGTTTCTTCTATTTTGACAAAAAAACGTACAATCATGATGAATGTGTTAATATGTTGAATGTGTAATGTTGAATGTGTAATGTTGAAAATAATAACTGATTCAAATAATAAAGAGATAAATAAGTAAATTTAGTATAAATAACAATTAAATTTAAATATTTCACAACCACCTATATATTGTTATTAAAATTAATAATAAATAATTGTTAAACTTAAAATTTTAATTTAAATTTTTAATTATGATAAAAGAAATAACAATGCTTACAAAATATAGTTAAAAAATATTGACATTCTATTTTCTATTTTCTACATTTTAATCTTAATTTTAATAATAAATAATTGATAAAATAAAATATTTAATTCAAATATTTAACTATGATAATGGAAGTAAAACAATATTTGAAATATTTTATTATTTAAAAATAAGTATTATTTTACTTAAATATGTTATTTATATATAATTCTATTTAATCCTATAAAGGGTATAATGGTCATTTTACTATATTTCTCTTTTTTAACTTTTCTCATTCCCAATAAACTACTCCCTTATACCTTACCAACCAAACACACTCTTCATTCCCAATCCTCCTTCACTCCTCCTCATTTCCATTACTCTCCCACTCCTTTCCATTCCCAATCCGGAAACCAAACGGCCCCGAAGAGAGTTGAGGCTTGGATCTAGACAATAGAGAGCTCCAGCAAGCATCTCCGACAGCTGGAGTCAAGAGGAAGGTGTCCTTCCATGTTATTTTATTGTTTTTCTATATGTGCTAAGTTAGATCTATAGATCTATTAGCTCTGTATTGCTTGATTGTCATTTGGTTGATTACTTCTTACTTTTGGTGTATTGATGTTCATGAACTTGATGAGATCTGTTGAATGACTTTGGATTGTGATAGAATTTCTTCGGATCTGATAATCATACTGTTGAATTGATGCTATTAATGATGATTAACTGGTATTCTGTGGAGGTTATTAACGAAATCAGAGTTTTCAGTTGAAAAATTGATTCATTATTACATTCTCAGTTGAGGATTGAATTTCATTGATTACATTTGGTGCTTTCATTGAGAGTATTCCCTTCATGGCTGAATCATTGGATTGCAAAATCTAGAGGCTAAGATAAATACACTCCATGAGAGGGTATATGCAAGGGTCTATGCAAGGTGGGTTGAGGACGAAGAAAGACTCACAAGATTGGAACATTCAGTCTCTATCATTTCCATGTTTTTTGGAGCTCTGTCTTGTAATTTTTCTGATATCCAACCTATTGAAGTTGATTGTTCTTCCTCAATTGGTTTGAATTTGGCCATCACCTGTTCGACAAAATTTTCCATTGAGAAGATATCCATGGAGAAGTGTGATAAGCAGCAGGAATTAGTCCAATTTGACATGATTAATACTAGATTGAAAATGCTTCACTATGCGCTCAGTCAGAATCACTGTAATCCTGTGCTCAGTGCCCCTCAGGTGCGCGCTGGGTTGTACAAGGGTGTGACTACTTTGCAGCTTAATGATCTTGTTGCTAAATGTCAAGCCAAGAAGCTTATCAATGTTACCAATGCTGTGGTGACGGAATTCGTAGAAGCTATGAGAGAAACTTATCTCGGAGATTGACTGCATTTTGGTTTAGTAGCTAAAAAGACAAAATTAAAAGGTTACCAGATGGAGATGCTTATTGTCAAAGATGATTATGTCCTTACACCTCCTAGAGGTATTATTGGAAGCGAGGCTTGGTGGTGACGATTCTTATCCCCAAGGTTGCTAGTATTATTGAAGCTATTGCCCTATCCCGCGTGTTGAGGTTATACCTTGACAACTTGATTATACTACAAGTGGTTGGACACAAAAATTACATCTGGATGTATACCTTGGCGACCTAAGTTTCTAACTACAAAAATTTTGGTTGGCAGGTTTCACACTGGTTCTTTGCTTTCAATATCTAGATTAGTGTCCCGCAATGCCAACATCTCTAGTATGTAAAGCCTTGGTGTTGAGATCGGCAAGAATGTTGTGCTGGTTAGTATCAAATATGTCACCCTACATGATGAACAAACTGTGCAGCTGTGTGACTTGTCTAGACATTTCATTTTCTGGGATGATAAAATTGGAAAGAATCATGCACTTGCTTGGGTTCAGAAGCGGCAAGAGCTTAATAATTCCATTTTAGTTTCTGCTCATAGTGAATTAAGTGCACCAAGTGTATCTTGTGACTTTGGTCCAAAATTTATTATGTGCCAAACATTAGAAATCACTAACGGGGTTTTCTCAACCAATAAAAATCAAGGTGGATTTGATTTTAGTGGTCGGACTAAAGATCAAATCAGAACAATTGAGAAAGTCAATGTTGTGATGGCTATATGCCATGCCTTACAAGTAGAAGGCCTTGTGATTGCTGGAGGTACAAAATCCAATATAGTGGCAACACATCTTGCTGAGGTTATTCCTAAAACAAACTATTTTACAACAGTTGTTAGTGTTCCTGTTTCTCTAAAGGGTGCTTTTAGGCTATGTTTGATTAGGGGAGTAGGGAGGGGGTGTTTGGGAGTGTAGAGGTGATAGGCTCCAACTTGGTGAAGAAGAAGGAGGCCTAGATGATGACCCGATCCTCACGGTATAGGATCTAGATTGAGGGATAACTAGCCATGAATAGTTAGGGTGGGTGCGACCCGTATGTTGGGGAGAGACGATCTGAAGCTTGAACTCCAACCTACTGTTCGAACAATCGCAGAACTACAAACCAAAAACTAATCCACACAAAACGCCCGGAACAGCAGAGCACGAATTAGGAGAAAGCCAAAACTTTCCTCTCGTGAACTCGGAAGAACTCACAAGAACAATGGTAGTAAGATTGTTTATATATAAATAATATAACATATGTCCTAATAGAACCCAAATCCCAATTTAATTAAAATTCAAATATATCATAATCATGGATATATTTAGAATTAAAATTTAAGCGTCCCAATCTTAATTGATTTTGGATTTTTTTTTATTTTTTAAAATAAATTATTTGGTTGTCTTGGACTAGAATACAAATCCTGAGGCGAACAAAAAAAATGTAAATTACAAAACCGCCCTTGAGAACCTATCTCGAGGCAAAATGTAGATTACAAGATTGCCCTTGAGAACACATATCTCAACGTAGTCTCAAATCTCAATGTAGCTTGAATACGCATCCCGAGGCGATCCTAAATTTCATATAGCTTGAGAACATATCTCGCTTGAGAAAGTCCAAATACCGAGGCACCCAAACACATATCCCGGGGCAAATTGGATTTTACTAATTTAATTAAATTTTGAAAATTTAATTAAAATTTTAAACTTGATTTTATCCTCTCTTGACTTGGTCCACCGAAAGGTTATAGGTTACGATTTTATAAGAGGGGTTTTGATTGTAAAAGATAAGATTGAAATTAATTTTTTAAAAGGAAGGATGAACCAAAAGAAGAGGGAGGAGAAAAAAAGAGAAGACAAAGAAGAAGAGGAATGAACCAGACGAAGAGAACGAAGGAGAAAGAAAAAACCGAGGAGAGAAGATTGAAGAAGAAGGACAGACGGAAAGAGATAAGCATTTGAAGAAGAAAGAAGAAGACGAAGGTGTTCCTTTTCTCCCATGCTTACATATAGATGTATATAAAGTAAAGAAATTGTTGGCGTTGCCTGCTGATGTTGCCGTTAATGCTGCCGCCTCTGCTTGTCGATGTTGCCGCTGATCCCTAGCGTTATTGCTGCCGTTGCTGCCTTCTGTTACGTGATACCGTTGTTACCATCGTTGCTTATCGACGTTGCTGCCTACCACCGCTGATGCTGTTATCACCGTCGCCGCTGATGCCATCGGAGTCATGCGCTCTACCTTATAAAAGAGTTATCCTCCTTATCATCGCCTTCAGAGTCCTCATCTCGAAGATGGGGTGCTGAAGTTTGTGAGCCATAATGTGTGGATGGCTACTGAAGTTTGTGATCCATAATGTCTGGATGGCTCCGAAGAGATGCTTGCTAATCCATCCTCTGGTGGGCTCAGTCAAGAGCATTGCGATCCGGTGCTTATTGCTTAGAAGATGTGCGTCGGGATGTATAGGAGCATCACAACTTCATGGACTGATAAACTCGTTGCTGAGACGCTGCTGCCAAGCCCTATGAGTGGAGAAAGTTGGAACTAGAAGGTGAAGACCCTCTTTTGTGCATGGGTGCAACTACAACTACGTGTTTGATGGTCTTGTTTTGCTTTTAAGTAATGTGAATATTGAGAAGGAGTGGAAGAACCTATGAAACAAATATGATATTTGTGCTTCGATATATCATTTGGTGTCTTTTTCATAGACATGGCGCCAGACACGTATTTTCGATCCCACAAAAACAACTCTTATTTCGTGAATAATAATCAAAGTTCTGTCTTTCAAAAGAAAAGGTACAAGGTTATTTATAGCCAACTTAAACTTGGGATACAAGAAAACTATCTTATTAAAATTGGCTAAGGGAATCAATCTAAAAATAGAAAATGAAAATATGCTAGGAAAACAATCTAAAAATAGAAAAATAAAATTGGCTAGAAAATCAATCTAAATATGAGAATAGTATCCCGCGGGTATTGTAGCATGTGAAGATGGCAGGCGAATCCCTCCACTCTTAATCTTGAATATTTGATTTTTTGGTTTATTGGGATTTGATTTTGTTTCCTTCCACAAATTGGGTTGGTTTAGGAAAGGGATATTTTTGGCTGATTTGTTATAAAAGGAAACCACATCTCCCTTTGTTTGCATGGGGCCAGCGAAGATAGGCACAATTTCCTTCTTGGACGTGCATATGAGTGTGAGGCCCACATGTGGCATAGCTCCAAATGCTTCTCTCTTGCTATCCTCTTGTTTGACTAAGTCTGGAATTATGTCCTCACTTCCGGTACACCTAAATATAACTAAGATAGAAGAAATTGGAAACACCACCATTTCAATATAATTTAAGAATAAGCTTAAGTTAGCGTTCATCTGGTTTTGGATTTGTTTAGTATTACCATCCGTAGGTAGTGTAGTTGGCATGGGAGTGATGTTCTCATTAAGGGGGGTAAGCGGGGATGAGAAGTGGTAAGGCACCCCTCCTCACCTCTCATAACCCACTCCCCCAAATTGGGGCCTTTTAGGGGAGTGGGTGTTTGTATATATATATATATATATATTTTGTTAAATGATATAAAATACCAACACTGTCCTTCACTTATTTCAATAATTTCCATTATATTATTTACTTATTAAAAATCCTATATTTCTCATTTCACCAATGAGAAGAGATGGCTAACATTAATACATGTACTGCGGAGGCCATCGCTCATTGATCGGCATCCTATCTCCGAAAAGAGAGAAGTGTTTAAAACTCTCCAACTTGACTTCCACCGAATTCAAAGAGGTTTGTCATCTCTTATATTTAATGATGATTTTCATGATGAGTTTGTCTAGAAATCATGGTTTTTTTCTTTTCTTTTTTATTTTTTGTTGGATGTTAATCTTGATCCTTTGTGAGCCTCTAGTTTTCTTGCTTTTTTTATTTTGTATTTCATATTGTATACACATAAATTTCTCACATGATAGAGTTTTGATTTGTTTCAAGCATTAAAAGGCATGCACATATGTTGTTATTTAAAATTATTAGATCCAAATTTGTTCAAATGATACAATAGCTTGTCCAAATTTGTTTCAAGTATTAAGTTGCAGTGAAAAAAATGAAGATTTGGATACATGTAGAATAGATGATGATGGTGACTGCATAAATGACAATATGAATGTGTGTGCTATGGGAATAAATGAATAATGATGATGATGATGATGATGATGGAAAAATGAAGCTTTAATTAGTAAGTTTTACATATATATGGTTTAATTAGTTCCCACTAGAGACAACATTTGATTTTTCATAAATGTCTTTCTTATGTCACACCTTAAATTTAAAATGGTAGCAAAGTTAATTTGATTTAATTATTAAGTTGCAGTGAAGGAAATGAAGGTTTGGAAAAAGGAATGCATGTGTAATGGATGATGATTATGACTGCATAAATGATACTATAAAATGTGTTTGTTTTTTGAATGGTGACAGTATAACTGAAAGTATGAATGTGTGTGCTATTGGAATGGATGATGATGATGATGAGGGTGATGGTGATGGTGATGGTGATCATGGAAAAATGAAAATTTAATTATCAAGTTTTTCATATATGATAGCACAAATGTGTGTGTTTCTCTATATAACAATATAATGTTGGTTTCTCATCTTCAATATCATTAATTAGAGGTTTAACAAATTCTTAACTATTTATATTTTACTACAAGTACTTATTGTGGTTGTTATGTTATTCTTATTTACCTGTAGTTTACCACATGTGTACTAATTCTAATCATTCATATATTCAATGAATTTAAGGCTGGTGGACTATAGTTAAAATATGATAACATATGTGCTTTGTCTTGTTGCTCAATGGTACTTTGCCTAGAAGCATTCGCGTAAAAGCAAAATAACGTATATTATGAGCTTAGAAAGAGAACAAAATAGAGATGCGATAATGAACCGTATTATGAAGAGTGAAACTAGTCATGCCATTATCAGAATGGGACCCGCTGCATTTTTGAGGTTAGTTGAACTATTAGTTAGAGGTAAATGGTAGTCTTAGACCTACACGATGGGCAAGTGTGGAAGAACAAGTTGCAAAAACCATATACATTCTGATACATAATACCAAGAATCACAAAGTAAATTTTTGGTTTCAATGTTCGGGGAAGGCTATTAGCCGGCATTTACATAATGTGATAAAGTCTATAATGTATGATGACTTTTAATTCAATCATGGTATGTTAGAATGCACAATTTAATTAAGATAGGGTAATATGACTTGTCTACAAGCTGTAATTTTAATTCAAGGTTGTATGTTACCTATGATTTGGTTATTTGGCATGTGAGTGGATACTTGTGATCATGTACCCAAGCTATCATCACCTAAGTTAAATGCAAGGTTGTCAGACCCGGCCCGGGCAATGACCCGGCTAAACCCAGGGGTCAGGGGTCAATGGGTTCAACCGGGTCGAACCGGGGTTGAACCGGGGTCAATAATTAAATATTAAAAAATATTATAATAATTAATAATAAGCAAATATAATATTAAATCCATAATTATATTATAAAACCTACTCAAATTTGATATTTAAATTGATAAATGACTTTATATACAGTAGAGTTTTCTAATTTTGCCATTTATTTTTACATTTTTTAAATATTTACAAATTTAATATATTAATATATAATTATCAAATTTCTCTCGGTGTTATTTATTTATTTATTTGTTTATTGGTTGATTTTTGTTAAAAATAAATAAGAAATTTAATTCACTAATTTTTTTATATCCCAATTGAGTTTTTTTATTTTTGTTTTTAAATTTTTCTTATATTTTTTTATTTAATTAGAATACTTTTAATTTTATATTTTTTTATAATAAAAATTACACTCATTTATTGTTTTATTTTCTCAATAAATTAAATTTTTAGAAAGTATTTACATAATACATTAATATATTTTATTTTTAAATGTTAATTTTTGTTGGTATATATATATTGTAATTCTATTTATTGATTATAAATTATAAATTAATATTAATAAATATACACGATTTTGTGATTTTTAATGAGAAAATAATAATAAATTATTAAATATTGTAAAAAAAATTAAACATTGTGACCCGATTGACCCGGCCGGGTCAACCGGTTCCCGATTGAACCACCCGGGTCACCGGGTTAACACCGGGTTTTTTAATACCCGGGTCAATGGGGTATACCCGGGCCGGCCACATGGCCGGTTCCCGGTTTTTGCGGTTGAACCGGCCGGGCCGGTCCGGGTCTGACAACATTGGTTAAATGAGATTGTTTGAATAATTATTGGATGTTCACATTTTAACCAATGTTCATCGATTATAACAAAGATGTAATGACTCCTCATAATTTTTTTCAAATAAATATTTTCCCTAATTATTATATTATATATTGTGTTATTATTATTATTCTACAATTAATTATTATTATTATTATTATTATTATTATTATTATTTTATTGTAAAAGGGCAAAATAGTCAAATACACATTATACTCCTTCTCTCTCCTTCCCACTCCTCTTTCTAACAAAAATAAATAAATAAATACTCCTTCACACTTCTCTATGAACCAAACTCAATATTTTCTCAAACTCTCAAATCTCTATACTCCTTCCCCCCTCACTCCCCCCTCTCCCCTTGAACCAAACAAGGGGTTAAGGATCAGTTTGTTGAGATAGATGTTGGGTTTGATATAGTTTGTAGGATGAATTCTCATCTAACCAATACTATCTACATAGATGTTCTCTTTGCAGAGAAGTTGATGAATGCATTTCATATCATGTTTTATCTACCTCCAAATCATATTTTTGCTTGTTTTTTAGCATTCTTTGTTCATCTTCAATGCTATTCTGAGTATAGTTTGTTTATTGTGAAGAATTCTAGGGCTCAAAGCAATAGGAGTGAAATCGAAAGAAAAATCCGTTAAAGAGCAATATTTTCTAAGTGTTCAAGCCAAGCACCGCCTGAGCATGGTGGTGCTTCTTAGCCGTGCTTATTGAGGTCTTCAGAAAAGCTAAGCAACAAGGCAAGCACGGGTGTGCTCCAGGGCAAGCAGGGGCGAAGCATGGGCGTGCTTTCTCCCCATGCATTTCTCTGGAATTCTGAGGTTCTTTCCATTCAACCAAAGCACAAGTTCCATGCTCCTTTCATGGGCGTGCTTAGGCTAAGCATGGGTAGAGCATGACAATGCTCTCCCCGTGAATTCCACTGCCTAGACACTTAGCCGATTTCACCAAATCCCCAAGAAAAGCATAGCTTAAGCACGCCCGTGCTTAGGCCGTGTTGAGCCCGAAAAGTTCCTTTTATTGCCCATATTTAGGTTTTTCGAGAGGGAGCTTGGCCAGGGGTTAGAGATCCATCTTTGGGAAGTTGCCGGAGGTCAAAACCAGACTTCACCACACCTTCTGGGTAGACAAAGATAGAATTGGAGGCACATTTAAGGAGTGAAGCTAGCCAATCCAAGGATTTTTTTTTTTTTAGTCCATAATTGAGAAGATTTTGCAAGAAAGAGGGAGTCATGCTTTTCAATTGTTTTGTACCCTTTTTTCCTTTCTCAGTTGTATAAACTCATGAGGGGCTAACTGTTCTATTGTGCCCCATGCTATGAACCTTGTTATTTAGTGTACTTTGACTTACTTGCTTTCATTGATTATAGAGTTTTAAATGCGTTCTTATGTTAAATCTTGTGTTATAAAACTTGATGTGCTTGAATTGCATAGTTGTAGTTGTGGAACTTGAGGTGTGTTAATTACTATAGTTGTAGTCGCCTAGTGTGATTGAAAAACCATAGATACAACATTGCTAGCGAGCACACGTAAGAACCTTCAAATGTACCTGATAGTCATTGGAAGCAAATCAGTGCACTAATGCACTTGGGAATTAGTCCGGAGTATTACTTCTCATTGTCCGCACACCCTTTCTATCTTCACCTTTCCTTTAATCATTGTCGATTATTTCATTATAGTCAATTCACAACCAACCCATATCTAATTGACTAGAGATCAGAGGAGAGATTAGTACTAGAAGTTCCATTCCCTGTGGTTCGACAACCCTACCCCTCACGGTGTACCACTTTATAACTTAATACGATTGGTACACTTGTGGAAAGTAGTCATCAAAAGTATTACTATTTGGTACATGTGATGGGTTAGAAGGTATATCATATGGCTCTAGAATATGCTCTCCAAACTCATCTAAGCATGGTCATCTTAGATGAGGAGGTGAAAATGTTAACACCCACAATATCGAATGTTGCTATTGTTACGTCTTATGTTTCCGTACCCCAATGATACGCGTGTCCTGTCCAAGTTTGCATGAATTTGGAATTACTTATGTACTGTCAAATTTTGAACTTGTTTGGTTGTATTTGTGTTCTGCCAAACATTTCGAATATTGGTACGATTTTGAAAATGCAAATGTGAAGTCAGCTTCTTTCTTACCTAATGTATTACAGAGAAAAAAAGTAAAAAACAAAAATGTATAATACACACATACACACATATAATACACCGAATGATACACATAAAGCACTAACAATACACATAAACCTAATATATTACACACATACATATGCAGAATAAACACTAAACTATGATCGATAGTTATGGTCAATCCGATATGAGTGCATCACATGATCGGCGATTATGGCGGTTTACGTGCACCGAGTACGAGTGTAACTCGCGGACTTGAATCCTTGTGACTTGATTCTCTTCCTTTTTTTAGATGGTCGGGTCATTTTTTTGGTGATTGGTTGCGGATTCGAAGTTCACGGTAATCGTCGCTTGGTTTGTTGGTGTTAGGGATTGGATATATAGGTTCAGCATATGCACGGCGGTATTATTCCACTGTAAAGTAATCGGCCACGTAATTGTGTATGTTCGTATCTGTTTGCATGATCACCGCAAATGCATGCTGCTTTTACGGGAGCTCATGGACTTCAATTTTCGGAAAGTACACTTCGATTTCGTAGGCCCGACAACATTGGTGTCATTGTCAAGTATTTCGTAAGTGTTAGTAGTTGAATGACCCACCCTCAAGAACCTGCTATCTTCAATAATTAGTTCAACCTTTTTTTGTGTATCTCCGGACAAAGATTTTTTTGCTTGTGCGCATCTATCGACCATAATATTCATAAGTTTGAACACGTAAACATGCACTCTCACTTAGTAAAATCCATGTGTGTAGAAATACGTAAACTACGCAGTTCTTGCATGATGTTACACACAAATCAAGTATATTACACAAAAAGAAAGAATAATATATAGGCCAAAAATGATATTAAACGTTTACTGAAAACTAATACACATAAATGCCATGGTTTTACACACAAATCAAGTATATTACTAAATAACAAAGAATGATACACCGGAAAAAAAATGATATTACATGGTTATTGAAAATTAATACACATAAATGCCATGATTTTATAGACAAAACATACCTTATTGAGTCAACCATGCTTGTCACTGGTAGATGCCGCGCATCTTTGATCCAGGCGTTGAATGACTAAGCAACATTGGAGTACATCTCACACCAACGCATACCCTTATATAAATGACAAACTGTTTTTCCAGTGAACATTCCATCTGACCCTTCTTTTTGGGTATCAACCTTGTTTGATTCTTTCTATCATTCATCAAGAAAAAGTTGCTTCTATCTCTAGCATATGATGAACCTGCACAACTTTCACAAATTGAAAATGAGGGTGGAGTGATATCGATGGGAACTAAAATTAGTGATTTGGACTTGGCAATTATGGGATGCATCCATGACCAAATATTAGCTTTATCAGTGACTATCACAGGAGTAGAATGAATACCAATGTGCCAAATTTAATAGCCATTGTTAGTGAGCTTCTTGGAGCATGGTTATTTACTCATGGTGGAAATTTGTTGAATCTTGCAAGACAACCTAGTATCACATTTCAGATTTTGGGAGCATAGAAGGCCCTTGTAAGAGCACTAAAGACAAAGCATGCAACACAAAAATATAGACTCATCTTCCATGCATCCTTGATAGCTCAAGCAACTCTAAAACTTAAGGGGATGACTATATTAGACATTCAATATGATATCCTTGAAAAAACCATAGATAACTACTCTTTGGGACTACGAAATAGAGTGAGGCTTGTCAATATCTCTCTTGATGATTCCACTAAAGAGATGATTTTCCATCATACTGTGACTATATTGACACCTCTCATCATCGGAACCTTTTTTGGAGTGAACACTCTATCTAGTGCTCACGTTTCTATTGTTTAGATTACCAAATCTACATTAAGCAGTGGTGGTGCATGGGACATTGCAAAGAAATGCGTTAAGGCTGGCTTATACCAAGAGTATATCCTTTTTGACCTTGAGGACAAGGTCAAATTTGATGGGCGGGGTAATGTTATGACTCAGAGGGATATGCTACGAGAGCTAATACTTAAACAGGGCGTTATAAAAGAAATTACATGACTGGAGAAAGGGTAGAGAATTAAGAAGAGAGTTGAGGCTTGGATCTTGACAGCAGAGAAATCCAGTGAGCATCTCCAGTGGCCGGAGTCTTACTGCTTTTCTATATGTACTAAGCTGGATCTATAGATCTATTAGCTATGTATTGCTTGATTGTCATTTGGTTAATTACTTCTTGCTTTTGGTGGATTGATGTTCATGAACTTGATGAGATCTTTTGAATGACTTTGGATTGTGATAGAATTCCTTCGGATGATAATCATACCGTTTAATTGATGCTATTAATTTTGTGGAGGTTATTAATGAAATCAGATTTTTCAGTTGAATAATTGGTTCATTATTACATACTCAGCTGAGGATTGAATTTCATTCATTACACCTTCCTTTAAAATTTGATGCTTTAAATAAATTTATTAAATTTGAATGTATATATATATATATGTGTGTGTGTGTGTGTTTATGTAAAATTATAACTACATTGTGTATTGTGTGCTTTGTAAATTGAAGTACAAACTCATCACCCCTCTATAATTGAATGATGAGACATTTAATTTTAGAGTTTAACTTCCTTAAAACGTAATTCAAAATTAATACTAAAAATATAGGTGCGGTAAAAAGTTATAAACTCAAACTTGACTAAGGTGTATTGTTAGTAGCCATGTGTGGCATAAACCGGCTGCTATAGTGCTAGGCTCATGCCCTACATGAACCATGCTCCAAACCCGTTGCCCACGCTAGGCCCTGTTTTGGTGACTCATGTGTCATACTAGTACTAGACCCTCTAGTCTCCAATAATAGTGCAGGTCAGGCACCATAATTATATAGGCCGTGAGAGTTATCTTGAAGTTGATGGTTTTAAAAAAAAAATTAAAAAATTTATACTAAAATACATGTTGTAAGAAATAAACAAGGTTAAAATTTCATAAGTTTTTAAGAAAATGTAGTATTTCATTTTGAAAAGAGGACAATATTTTTATTAATTCATTTTTTAATTAAATAACTTTATTTATGATTGGATGCTAATATAATTTATCATTTTTTTTTACAGATAAATGACAACCATCTCACACAACCATCTCACATTTAAAGCAAGCCAATAGGTTTTAGGGATCAATGTCATGTTATCTCTAAAATAAGCATTATATATAAAAAAATTAAGTATAAATAAACTAAGTAGCAGTTGACACTCAAATGAAAATTCAGCTTAAATAAAAATATCAAATTTTTTAATTTAAAATTTATTTGTTTATATTTTTTTTATTTATAATTTTTTTTATTTTTTAAACAAAAAGAGCCGGTACGAGCCCACACAAAGTCTGACTAAGGTTCGTACTGAGCCAGCTACCGGAGGTTTGGCTTGCCGTGTTGGGCTAAACACAAACATTGCACTAGTCAGCACGAGTTGTACACTGCACAAAATCCGTGAAGAATATATAAATAAATAAATAAAGTACACATTCCAATAAATTCAGAACCTATGGTCCTATACGTTAGAGAAAATATATATAATGTTTCCTAATTAATAACCTCTTTTGCAAAACCTTGAAAAAAAACCTCATAATTTCATAAACACACATTCATACCCATGATTAGTGGTGTCAAATGGGCCGTACCAGTCTAGACCCGGCACGAGTTGGACCATGCTTGGTCCAAGCACAGTGCTACAGTACCGTGCTCGGGCCAGGCACAGCCCAAACCCCAGACCGTGCTGGGCTAGGGGTTTGTGGCCCACGGCCCGCTTCGGGCCAACATGACCCGGCAGGCCAAATGTAAGTTTTTTCTTTTTTAAAAAAAAATTTTTTGTATGTTTTTTGTTTTTTAGTCAATAAAGCTTTTAGTTCTATATTTTTGAATTTTAGGATATTTTTTATATTTTTTTAGCAATTTTATGGTATTTTTATATTTTTGGGGTTTAAAATAAAAAAATATAAATATAATATAACTTGGTTGGGCCACGGGCTAGGCCGACCTTGGTGGTTGGCTGGTCGTGCCGTCCAGGCACGATTTTTAGACGGGCCGTGCCGACCCGAGCAAGTATAGTGCATGAGCCATTGTGGACCGGGGCTGTGCTGGGCCGGCCCATTTGACAACACTACCCATGCTAATAGGTTAGTGATACGGCTCCACTTGCCTAAATTAAAATAAAAAAAATAAAAAAAAAATTCATTGTTTCAAATTTAAATCTCCATGACACAAATGATAATACCGAATCCCTGATATAAGTTTGAGCTTACCATCCAAACCCCACATGTCCATGGCATGAGCTCGAACTTGCCACCCTAGCCGCACGGGTCCTTAACGTGAGTTTGGATTTACCACCTAACCTTGTGTCTCTAGATGAGAGCACAGGTGTTCAATTCTCGATTCTGTACAAGCCCTTGACTTTCTGATTTGTTCACTTTGTCTAAAATAATAAAATAATAATAAATTTCTATTTTTTTTTTCTTTAAAATATGAAGAATTTTTTTTTTTTTCCAAACTTCCCCAAGTCACCAACCACTGCGTTTCCATACTTACAGCTCAAGAATTACTTTTTCTTGAAATGTACTATAAAGTCTTCCATTAACTTTTTCAAAAGGATAAAACACTAAGTTCTAAAAAAAAAAATTATTCTTTCAATTTAGAACCCATTAATCTTAACATTCATTCTTTCATTCATTCATTAATCAAGCTTACCACCTCGCCGGACCACGTTAAGAGCACGTCGACTTCGGCACCCACATCATACCACTCCGACCAACGTCCTCGAACTTCACCAGCTGCGAACCTCGCCGGCGTCTTATCCCAGACGTCGATCTCGTACTCTTTCCGATCTCCAACAACCCTTCATCCATCCGTCCACCTGGCCGCCACTCTCCTCTACCCCTCCGTCCTCGCCGACCTTGGCTGTTATCGGATCCGGGTACCGATTTCGGATCCGGTGATTGAACGGCGGGGGAGGGCTTACCCGGTGGCGGATTTGGGTTTTTGGGCTTCGATCGGCGGCGAAGAGGTTTGCTGCCTTTTGGTGGAGACTTCTCTTGCAGCTCCTTTTGTTGATCCTTGAATTTCTCGAGCTTGGTAGACTCCTCGAGTTGCTGCTTCTCTTGGAGACGAAGCTGTTGGAGCTGCTTCAGAGTCACGTACTCGGATGGGAGATTAGGGTTAGGGTTCCCCGTAGACGATTCGGCCATTGCTCTCTCTCTCTCTCGATCTTGATCTGAGAGAGAGATGGAGAGAAACAGACGAAAGGGGAGGTGTTATTTATATAGGACTGGTTGTTTTTGCAAATACCACCCCCGAATGAAAGATTAATTGTGAAAATTTTAGGGACTAATTTATAATTATAAACTAGTTATAGAGCAAATATTAAAAAAATGCTAATTTTGGACCGCTCTTGAATCTTCTTTTTTGTTCTTTAGTTTTATTTATTTATTTATTTTTGGAAAATGCCAAACATTCACGCTGGTTTCGTGAATCTTAAAAAAAAAATGGAAGGTGGATATAATAAATTATTTAGCATTACTCTAATTATTGTATTTTTCATATTCAAAATTACACCACATATCCACCTAAAAAATGTTATAATATAACATTAAAAAAAATAAAATAAACTCCACAATTTTCAGGAAAGAAAGCAATTTTTCATAGGCTATGTGATGGTTCAGCCCCTTGCATCTGTTTACAGCTTCAAATATTTGCTAAAACTGGTTCACAATATAAGTTTATATTCATACAATAGCACTGAGGTTGAACCAGAATTTAATGCCAGCTCAGCATCAAAATAAATGAACATTTTAATAAAGTAGAAAGACCACCTTTCCCTGACAGAAAACAAAACTGATAATAGAAGTTGGCTTCAGTGGCCTCTGCAGAGCAATAAAAGATACATCAGAGCTAAAAGAATTTAAATAAAAAAGGAAGAAAAAAAAACAAAGAAATTGCTCACTGATGGTTGATGAACCCTAATAATAATATCTTGCAGGACAAAAGATGATTGCAATTTAAAATACCTGATAGTTTCATTAGACAGCTCAATAGATAAATTAAGAAGTTTGCCTTTGCTTGCTATGATTTTGTTAACATAAATTTATGCAACTACATGCACAACTAACTTGTAAGAACTACCCTTTGACAACAAGATACCAATTCAGAGGATGAAGAAAATAACAAGATCAGCTGATAAGAAACTGACCCTTACAGCATCCAAGTTACTAAAGGGATAGACAATATATGCTATATCAGGGTCACTTATTCTTAATCAAGATAATTTACCAACATTTATTGGCACACTACAAATCGACATCAATGACGTCTTTCCTCCAAATGATTGAATCCAAAATGAAACTGACAATCTTTCCGAAGGTCCAAGTTATTCAAGCAATTGAAGTCTTAACTGTTTCCTAAGCTCTCAAGTAACTAAAAATGTTTCAAGGACCCAATTGCTGAGATCTAAGGATATTAACTGATAATCACTTCAATCTAATATCAGACAATCCATTTGAGATGTCAAAAACATAATAACAGGTAGAATATTAATTTTGTTTAGCTGACTGCAGATTTGTTGGCATTTATAATTCACAAGTTGTGTAGATCAAAGCATTACATATTATTAAACAAACAGCTTTGTCCTCTCATTATGGAACTTAAATGAGTCCAACCATTAGATCCCTAGTTGACACAAGCCCGATTTTACCATTCCCCATCTGTATCAAGGATGCAATTATATGCATAAAGCTTTAACAACAACAGATTGGCATGGTATCTTTCGTGGTTTACTATAAATTTTTTGTCATTTCAATACCAGTTCTACTAAGAAAATTACTTGCATAAACCCAAATTTTTCCCTTCTAGCATGACCACATTAGGTTGTCCAAATCCAGCTTATGAAACTTCTCTCAGTATGACACAATTATCACGAGGCACAGGTACCTCAACCATGATCAAATACCTCAATGACTTTAAACCGTTAATCACCATCAGAGCTAGTGTAAATCTAAAGTTGGCATAAATCAAATGAAACAATGTTGATTATTGGCAAAACACACACACACACACAGAGTTTGAATACCTAGAAGAAAGCCATTCAATATAACCAAGTGTTGCCCAATCTCCGCAACTAATTTTCTATTTATGTACCTTAATTATCCCAAAACCTAGCACAGGCACTTGATATCTAGATTATTCTTCACCAGCCACTAAATCAGTTGGATTTAGTTTGCTTCCATGGTTAGCAATTTATGTCAATCAAAACCCATCATAAAGATGCTGTTTGTCATTTGTATCTTCACTTGAAACTTATTAAAAGCAGACAAAAATATTTTATTTGAAGTAATATGTCTCTTAACATCAAAAATCATTGAAAATTTACCACAAAAATGAAATTTAGAAGTCACAAAAATGTGGTCCTCACTGGTTGAGAGAGAACATGCAAATGGTTCTTCTTTGAAAGACAATGATGCCAATCTTTTTAAGCCCATTAACAGATCCTTGTCCTTGTGAATGGACCAAAATTCTACATAATAACTCCTAAACAGGTCCTGGCCTTTGTGAGTGATATGCTAAATGTCTACATAGCAACTCATGAAACAGATCTTTGTCCTTGTCATATGACTCATTTCCTGTGGGCACACACACTAACAAAGAAAAAGGAACACTTAAGAATTTCCTGTGCTTCCAAGAGAGTCATTAGTAGCTAAGGAATTTTGAGCTAAACAATATAAACCGCGACACTATTGTACACATTGAATAAAAAATCCCACTTAGTTAACCATGGCATGCTAACAAATTCATCGTAAAAAATAAATTCAAAGGATATACCCTATATGTTTGAGTTATTACCGAACAATTACAATCACTCAACTTTATCAACTTTACCTAATTTCCAATCATGTAATCTTCACTTTGTTGAATCCTGGTATAAAATATTTCATCTGGTTTAGAAATAAAGGACCTGAAGCCTACTTTCAAGGACTACGGACTACCAGCTAGACTTCTTAAATAATCAACTTTGGAAACACTAAGAACACTGAAAAAATGGAAACCATGAAATGATGGCATTTAGACTTTACATTGCAAATCAATGCTGGTAATTTAACAGTTAAGCTTTTATGCCGCTTTATTTTCACATATGAACTCAAATAGGAAGAAAAAGACATCCCCCAACCATTGACCAATGGTTTAATAGTAATGCTACAAAAATATCTCAAAATCCAATCAAATGTGGGTCACTAACCAAATTTTCACACTTTAAATTCCAAACCATCCGCCAAAAGAGTAACTTGTGCCAACTCTCTTCCACAAGGAAAGAGTTAAAGTGACGACAAGTCACAGAAAAATTATACCTCAGTGTAAGAACCATCTCTTTGTCCAAATCATCAACCCTGATCATCATCTTCCTTACATTTCACTACTAAATTAAGCTAATTAGAATACTTGAACATCCACTAAAAAGGTGACTTCTCCCATGGTTAGCATCACTCCTTCTCTCAACTTCAATCTGCTATGATTGGCTGGATAAACTAAGGAAAAAGGGCAAATTGTAAAGAATTTTTCATGATTTCATCCTCAAAAGAGAAATTTCTACCAATGCAAATAAAATCAATAAGTAGTAACATCAAAATTGAACCGAAATTTATCACGACATTCACAAAATTTCTTAATCGGCTATATAAGAAATATTCATCAGACTAATTGAATGTTAGCCGGAATCTAGGGTTAGGGTTTCATCAGGGTTTTGGCGTAAGGTGCGAAGAGACAGAGAGGGACAAAGAAAACGACCTTATCTTCTTGAGAAGGATGGTGCGAAGCTTGCAAGCGAGATCTTCGGATCGGATGCGCAGCTCAAGCCTCTTGCGTGCAAGGACGCGCTTCTCGGAGTTCTTGAGGTGGTGCCTGACCTGGCGGCGGATCAGGCGCTCCATCCCGCTCGCCGTCATCTTGCGCTGCATCACCGCTAGCGCCTGCTCAAGGTTTCCGTTCATCACCTTCACACAGATCCCCCTAGTCCACTGCTGCTGATGCGGCGGCTGTGGTGGGATCGCGAGGGAAGATGGAGTCGAAGAGGAGGAGAGACGGAGAGAAGAGAGGGAGGTTGATAGACGCCTTAGCAAGGGATTCATGGCGGCTGTGATCGCGGTGGCAGCGGCGGCGGAGTAGCAGGAGATCAGAGTTCCACTCCGGCGAGGACTCGCGAGAAGAAGGGAATAGGAATGTCGTGTTTCGGGTCGGGTTGAAATAGTTCGGATTCGGGTCGGATGCATTTCGCTAAAAATGGACTTCAACCCGTTTGGTAGTGTTCCAAATAATAATAATAATAATAATACTAATAATAATAATACTTTGTGAGGAAATTGCTGCACCCGACGACTCTTTTTGGTCTATTAGTATCGGTTATTTTACATAAAAAAAACTCGTGGTAAAAGTATATATGCTAGTTAAGCTTGTAGTTGTGTTCTATGCTGGTGTATGTCCCTGATTTTTTTTAAATGGATGACTTTTAAAATGAGTGTATAAGTGCTTGTTGAACTTATACGAAAGCGAGAAGTGAGTGATGTATGTCACCTATTTATGAAAAAAAAATAATTTAATAGTATTATATATTTTAAATATAAAAATTACTGAATTTTAATTTTTAGAAAATCTATATTACGAATACAACCAAATATGACTTTTACAAAAGGGAATTAATAATTTTTTTTTACAAGAAGACACAGAAAGAAATTAATACAATATTGATAAAAAATATATTTTTTATTAAATTTTAATGAAATAAAAGTTAACCATGGTATGACCTCTATAATAATTATTGAGTTAGTATTTTATTTTTCTCTCAAATTATTAGTATTTAAATTCTTATTAATTTAAAGGTTGAGGTTCCTAGTTTATCCATATTTATATAAAAATAAAAATAAAACTAAATAGAGCACTCTTTAATATTTCTTATCCATCATGGCTATCACTGAAATCACATGTTATATCACAATCAGAACTTACCTAAGGCCAAAAGTCAACTAATTGAGGGTATGTTGGACTTAAACTAATCCATATAATAAAAGAAATTTACTTCGCTAATAAAGTTTGGTAAACGTCCACTAAATCTAGTGCGCTAGTTAGCCACCACACATGCAAAGCAACATCATCAACCCATTACCCATCTGACCCAACTTAAGAGTCCAACCCCACACGTAGACACCTCCGACTCTTTAGTGCGTTTAGCACGCGTCTTATTAGTTGGAACTTAACCAGCATTTCCAATGTGGTCAACTCAAGCCTAACTCTTTTATCTCATTAAGTTCCTAATATTCTTGACTTTCTTAAAAAAAAAAAATCCTATTATATCATAATTCTTTTTATGTATGTGAATCATTTTTATTAATAACAATATATTATTATGAAGTCATAAATAAAACAAATATATGCAGTGATTTGTCCATATTATAAATATATATATGTATTATTTTGATATCAAAGAATTTAATTATAATTAAGAAAAAATTAACCAGAAGAGGACGCATAAGCCTACTGTATTTGCTATTTTATTAATCTCAAAATTAAAACTTGCATACTTAAAACAAGCCTATATAAAATTAATACACAATTAAAATGAACTAAAAACCACTTTATTTTCTTTAAAGAAAAAAAAAAAGGGAAAACACATTAAGACAGTGACACTCCCCTAAATAATAATTCATATTTGCTTTTTCTATGTGCTTGGGTTGTTGATTCAGACGTGTAGCCATTGCCCACCTCTACCTTCTCTTCTTCTTATAATACAAACGACTTCTCCTTCTTTTCCTTCTCTTCAAGGCTTCAAGCAACTCTCAAACAAAACCTTTCTTTCTTTATCTTTCCTTCATAACAAGATCAAGCTATGGGAAATTGCCAAGCCACAGATGTAGCAAGAGTCACAATCCAACATCCAGACTCTAAAGTAGAGCATGTCTTCTGGTCACTCAACGCCGGTGACGTCATGGCTGCTCATCCCGGTCACTATGTCGCCATCATCATCACCTCTCCCAATCCTTCAACCAGTTCTTCTTCTTCTTCTTCTTCTTTAGTGAAGCATCTCAAGCTTCTTAGGCCTGATGACACTCTTCAAGTTGGCCATGTTTACCGTCTTGTCAGCTTTGAAGGTACGTACTTAATTTGCATGGCTTCATGAGCTTGCGTTGAATTATAGTTCTCTGATTTGTGTTTCTTGGGTTATAGATGTGTTAAGAGAGTTTGGCTCAAAGAGAAGAGTTAAACTCAGCAAACTTCTGGAGAAGCATAAAGTTGCTGTTGATGATCAATCTCAGTCTGTGGTGAGAGTTTAATATTTTCTTCAAGTGAACATTCGTGTAAATTCATTAATATGTATTAAGCTTTGCTTTGTAAATTTGAAGGTAAAGGAGGAGAATGGGAAGAAGGAAGGGGAAGAGGAGGAGGAGGAGGAAAGGGAGCAGTGCTTGAGAATGGGAGGAAAGAGAAGTGGGAACATTGGGCAATGGAGACCTAGTTTGCAGAGTATCCCAGAGGTTGGGAGTTGAATCTTGAAAGGATGTTTGATCTGCTATTTTGCTGCATTGGAGTTGGAGTTTGCCGTGTCCTTTTGCTGATACAGTTCTGACAAAAGGACTTCCCTGTGCGGTTGTTGAGGGACAAGACTTTTTTCTTTATAGAGAGATTCAAATGTAATACATTAGCATCTTAACAGAGAATTTTATTAAATAGAACATGTATATATATATATATATATATATCTATGTTTGCAGAAAATGTTTGTTTTATTTTACACAATGTTTTGAAGCCTGTGACCCGGAAAGGCTCATGAATCACGGGTCAATGGTCCAATCAGAATTAAACCAGAGTTGACACGATTATATAATATATATATATATTAGTTTTTATTATAAATAAATATTATAATGGATGCTTACTGTAGTAGACGACTGTAGCAGATGCCAATATTGTTACTATTCCACCAATCAGGGTATTTTGGACCGTCAGATCAAATCAATCCTGGCCGTTCATTTAACTCTTGTAACCCTATAAATACCCCCCTCATTTGTATAATTTGGAGATAGAGAAGAGAAAGAAAAGAGAGAAATAAAAGAAAAAGAAGAAGAAGAGGTCAATTTACAGGGTTTTTGGGTTTTTGGTAAATATTCTGACTCTCTATTCTTATTACTCTCTTTATATTTATAAAATATTCTTAATACGTTATCAGCACGAACTTGCTCATATGACTTTAATTTTCTTTGGCTTATCTAATATATATGTTATATATGGCATCTATTTTTAACACTGAATGAAGGGAGGTCCAGCAGGTAAGCATAATACTGTTAGCAAACCATACATTTTATTTAATACATAATTTCAGTCAACCATACATAGGATTTTCTTAGAAGCATACATAAAAAAACATACAGTACAAAAACCAATGAGGCTAACAATATTAGTACATCTAAAATAAACATGAAAAACAATAATATTAATATTACAATGAGTTTTTCCATCAAATCCAAATCCTCTGGTATGATCTCCCCCAAGTTTGTCATGACGAACCTCAGATCTCGGCAATAAGGTAAAAACTCCACCGGCGAACCTCCGATTTTTTTTTCTTCTCCGCCGGCCCCTTCGATCTTCCCCGTCGGCCCCTACTTTCTTCTCTCCCTTATTTTTCCTTCTTCTTCCTCTTAAACTCATACTCACTTTTAAACAAATTTTCATTCCCAACGCTGCAATAATTACAACGTCTGAACAGTATGATATGAATAGTATCGTATATGAACAGTACCGTATTTATATACATTATTGAACAGTATATAGAATTTATATTTTATTCTATACACTCTATTCTAATTACCTGTTATATAATTATTTTGAAGAAAATGGCAAATATCGCAAAAAGAGAATTCGATGCCCTTCATATCTCAGGAAGCAATTATATATCTTGGAGCTTCGATATCAAGCTCCATTTGAAAGCAAGGAACCTGAGCAAAATTATTGAGGCTAATAACAATGAGCCTAATGATAATAAGGCGAAAGCCTTAATATTTATAAGGCATCATATTGATGATGGCCTGAAGAATGAATATTTGACCATTGAGGATCCACCGGAATTGTGGTTATCCCTGAAAGAAAGATTTGAGCATCTCAGAATGGTTTACTTGCCTAAAGCACGTAATGATTGGTCAAGCCTCAGGTTTCAAGACTTTAAAAGCGTGCAAGAATATAATTTCGAGCTATTTAAATTGTTTCAGTGCTACATCTCTGTGGAGAAATAGTGACGGAAGGTATGATGCTCGAGAAAACATTTACAACATTTCACGAACGAAATGTTATATTACAACAACAATATAGAAAAAAGAATTTCACAAAATTCTCTGAATTAATTTCTTGTCTCCTTGTGGCGGAGCAAAATAATGAATTGTTGATGCAGAATCATCAATCTCGACCATCTAGATCATCACCACTGCCAGAAATTAATTTTGGGCAAAGAAAATGGCGTGGTCGCGGTACTGGTTTTAAAAACAGCGGTGGACGAGGACATTATGGTGGTCGAGGACTACGCTGTCGTGGTGGGGGCCGAAATAATATCGGACCACACGATAGCAAAATTGATGTACATCAACAAAAGCAACAAAGCCACAAGATGGGGTTAGAGACAAAGAAGGATACCTGCTATCGTTGTGGCCTGAAAGGTCATTGGTCCAGAATTTGCAAGACCACAAAACATTTTGTCCATCTTTACCAAGAATCACTTAAAAATAAGAAAGATAAAGATATTGAGACAAATTTTGCTGACAACCCCATAGTTGATCCAATTGAGGATAATACTATAAATAATTTAAATGTAACTGAAAATACATATTTAGATATGTCAGATTTCCTTATAGACTAATTTGTAATATGTCTTTATGTTTTATTAAATTATGTTTTTCTTCTGGTTTGTTAGAATATGGTTGATGATGAATGCATTATTGATTGCGGGACAACACATACTATTTTGACAAGAAAAATATTTTTTATATCATTATCAATGAGAAAGGCATGTATAGCCACAATAGTAGGGTCATCAGACCTGGTTGAAAGTTCTGGAGAAGCAACATTGATGTTAATAAATGGGACATCCTTGCAGATGAAAAATGCTCTTTATTCCCCTAAGTATAGGAGGAACCTTTTAAGCTTTAAAGATATACGTCTCAATGGATATCATTTAGAGACGGTTGATAAGGAAGGAAAAGAATATATTTATATTACACAAGTTATTTCATGCCAAAAACGTGTACTTGAAAGCTTTCCCTGTATATGCTCAGAATTTTATTTTACAAGTATTAAAGTGATGGAATCACATACGGTATTAACCCGGAAGGTTAATGACCTAAAGATATTTAAAATATGACATGAAAGACTTGGACATCCGGGTGCTATTATGTTGCGCCAGATTATTACTAGTTCTCATGGACAACCACTGAAGGATTATAAAATCCTAACACATAATGAATATGCATGTTCAGCATGCTCAATGGGAAAGCTAATAACCAGACCTTCTATAACTAAGGTGACTGGTGAATCTCCTAAATTTTTAGAAAGAATACAAGGAGACATATGTGGACCAATACATCCATCATGTGGACTATTTACGTATTTTATGGTTTTAATCGATGCATCGACTAGATGGTCCCATGTTTCACTTAGCATTTGCAAGGTTATTGGCACAAATTATCAGGCTTAAAACACAATTTTCAGATTATCCCATAAAGACAATTCGTCTTGATAATGCTGGTGAATTTTCATCAAAATCATTTTATGATTATTGTATGGCAGTTGGAATACATGTTGAGCATCCAGTAGCTCATGTACATACCCAAAATGGGTTGGCAGAGTCATTAATTAAAAGACTCCAGATTATTGCATGTCCAATGTTATTAAGGACGAAATTGCCTACAAATGCGTGGGGGCATGCTATTTTGCATGCTGCAGCTTTAATACGGATCCGACCCACTGCATGTAATTCACATTCACCACACCAACTTGTTATGGATAAAGAGCCTGATATTTCATATATAAGAATATTTGGTTGTGCAGTATATGTGCCAATACCACCACCAAATCGTACAAAAATGGGTCCACAACGCAGACTTGGTATATATATGTTGGTTATGATTCTCTTTCAATTATACGATATTTAGAACCATTAACAGGGGATGTATTTACTGCAAGATTTGCAGATTGTCATTTTCATGAATCTGTCTTCCCTACATTAGAGGGGAAATGATTACTCAAAATGAATTAAAAGAAATTGATTTGAATGCATCACGATTACATACATATGATCCTCGCACCAATGAATGTGAACTTGAAGTTCAAAGGATCATTAAATTGCAAAATATTGTAAATGAAATACCTGATGCATTCACTGATACTAAAATAGTAAGCAAATCATATATACCAACTGCCAATGCGCCTGCAAGAATTGAGATTCCTAAGAATTCATTGAAAGAAAATTAAGTAGAAAATAAACCACGACAAAAACGTGGAAGACCAATTGGCGCCAAAGATTCAATTCCTAGAAAAAAGAAGCAGAAAGTAAAGAGAAGGATCTCCCATGTAAAAAGGGAAAGGAAATTATAAAACCCTCAGAACATATTAATGAAGAATTAATGGAGAATGATATTTCTGAAAATATTGAAAATTCAATTTGCTATGTAGATGATGGTCAAAGATTGAATCGCATGAGACCGAAATAAATGATATATTCATCTACAATGTGGCTACAGATATAGAAATAAATAATGATAATGATCCAGAACCACGATCTATTGAAGAATGTCGACAAAGAAATGATTGGTCAAAATGGAAAGAAGCTATCCAGGCTGAGCTAAATTCCCTATCAAAATGTGAGGTGTTTGGGCCGATAGTGCCAACACCAGAAGGGATAAAACCAGTCGGTTATAAATGGGTGTTCATGAAAAAAAGAAATGAAAATAATCAAATTATGAGATACAAAGCAAGACTGGTTGCTCAAGGTTTTTCTCAAATGTCTGGTATTGATTATGAAGAAACATATTCTCCTGTAATGGATGGAATTACCTTTCGATTTTTAATTGCCATGGCAGCAAGTAATACATTAGATATACAGTTGATAGATGTTGTCACAACATATCTGTATGGATTACTTGAAAATGACATATATATGAAAATCCCTGAAGGATATAAAATAACAGACATTACAAATCAATCACATTTATACTCTATTAAATTGCAGAGATCTCTTTATAGATTAAAACAATCTGGACGGATGTGGTATAACCGTCTAAGTGAATATTTTATAAAAGAAAGGTACCAAAATGATAGTATATGTCCATGTTTGTTTATTAAAATTTATACTAACGGTTTTGTTATGATAGTAGTATATGTGGATGATTTAAATCTTGTAGGCACTCCTTCTGAAATTACAATTGCAGCATCATATCTGAGAAAAGAATTTGAAATGAAAGATTTGGGAAAGACTAAATTTTGTCTAGGTATACAAATCGAGCACTTATCTTCAGGAATATTTATGCATCAATCAACCTATACACAAAAAGGTGCTGAAAAGATTCATTATGGAGAAGCCTTATCCACTGAGTACGTCAATGGTCATCCGGACTCTTGATGTTCAAAAAGATCCATTTCGCCCACCTGAAGAAGGAGAGATCATTCTTGGTCTAGAAACTCCATATTTAAGTGCAATCGGTGCATTAATGTACCTTGCAAATAATACCAGACCAGATATAGCTTTTTGCAGTAAATCTTCTAGCAAGATACAGTTCTACACCAACACGAAGACACTGGAAAGGAGTAAAAGATGTGCTACATTATTTATGAGGAACTATAGACCTAGGTTTATTCTATCCACAAGAATCTTCATCCAACCTCACAGGCATTGTTGATGCTAGGTATTTGTCTGATCCTCATAAAGGGCGATCTCAGACTGGATACATGTTTTCTTACAATGGGACAGCTATCTCATGGTGTTCCATAAAACAAACTCTTACAGCTACTTCATCAAATCATGCTGAAATACTAGCTCTCCATGAAGCAAGTCGTGAATGCCAATGGTTACGATCTATGATTGGGCATATACAGTCATCATGCAAATTACCATCATTAACAACAAATGCTACAGTAATTTATGAAGACAACAGTGCTTGTATTTCTCAAATACAAGGAGGTTATATTAAAGGTGGCAGAACGAAGCATATATCACCAAAATTTTTCTACACTCATGATCTCCAGAATAAAGGCGGTATAGAAGTTCAAAAGATTCAATCCAGTGAGAATCAAGCAGATCTATTCACAAAATCACTTACTAAGTGCATTCACCAAAGACTTATACACAAAATCGGGATGAGAAGACTTAAGGATGTAAGTACTTCTGATATAAGTTAAAGGTTATTTATTTGAGGGGGAGACTGCACTCTTTTTCTCTTCGCCAAGGTTTTTTGTCCCAATGGGTTTTTCCGAGGTAAGGTTTTTAATGAGGCAGTAATCCTCGAATATACC
This sequence comes from Dioscorea cayenensis subsp. rotundata, assembly GCF_009730915.1. NCBI lineage: Eukaryota > Viridiplantae > Streptophyta > Magnoliopsida > Dioscoreales > Dioscoreaceae > Dioscorea > Dioscorea cayenensis. The sequence goes on from NC_052483.1 coordinate 2,809,877, forward strand.
AAGGATAGTGTACTCTTTTCCCTTAGCTAGGTTTTTATTCCATTGGGTTTTTCCTAGCAAGATTTTAACGAGACATCTCCTTTGGTCGTAGGCATCCAAGGGGGTGTTATAAATAAATATTATAATGGATGTCTACTGCAGCAAAATCATTGTAGCAACCGGCATTACTATAGCAACTTCTAGATGGCACTGCAGCACCCGCAACACTGTAGCAGCCGCCATGTGGAACTGTAGCAGATGCCAATATTGTTACTATTCCACCAATCAGGGTATTTTGGACCGTCGGATCAAATCGATCCTGGACGTTCATTCAACTCTTGTAACCCTATAAATACCCCCCTCATTTGTATAATTCGGAGATAGAGAAGAGAAAGAAAAGAGAGAGAAATAAAAGAAGAAGAAGAAGAAGAAGTCAATTTTACAGGGTTTTTGGGTTTTTAGTAAATATTCTGGCTCTCTATTCTTATTACTCTCTTTATATTTATAAAATATTCTTAATAGTTTTAATTAAATATAAATATAAAAATGTGTACTATAATTGCTAAGAATTTGAAAAAAATAATAATATAAAAGTATAACAAATAAATATATATTTTTTTAATTTATAGATACCAACAAAAAAAAAGTAACCCTTAACAAATTCAATGTTTTTTAATATCATATAATAAATCAGTATGATTTATAAACATAAAGATATATGAATGAGGGTAAATCATAAGCATATATTTGATGATTTTATAAAAAAACCATAGTGTAAAATATAAACTCAGATTTAATTGATTCTAATAACCTGATTCGGTTCTTAAAAGTTTAGTATTAATTGATATTTAATTAAATTATACATTCAAATATTGATGTGTTATATGTATTTATGGAATTAAGAGGAGTATAAATTTTTTTATTTTTTTGAAATATAGGAAATTACAAAAGTTTATTATAAAATAAATTTACATATGTTTATTTTAACATTTAAATCCAAGACCTCACCTTTGCTTGAAAAACAACTAGTCACCTTAACTATGGTAGGTTACAAACATTTAAAAATCTAGAAAATTTAAAATAATATTTATTATTTATAAGCCCGAGTTGACTCAACCTGGTGATCTGGGTGGGTCCAGTTGCACCGGGTCTAATTAGCTGGGTTTCAAAACATTGGTTTTACTTTTACATTAGTCATGAACATTGACGATTATCCCAATTATTTTATTTTATTTTTTTATGAATGAGGAGAAGCACCACCCCAAGAAGGGGGGTGTTAGAGGGACATGCAAGCATAGTGGTGAGCTAGTTATGGTAGCTTAATAATGACTAACACATGAGACAATTAGACCTTACCATGTGCGTCCAAAATGATATATTAATGACTTCAACTCCATAATGGTAAATCCCCTGTCTTGCAATCCAAGAGGGATGGAGAATACAACTCCTCCCACATGGGGCCCGATAAAACATTTATGAACAATCCAATACAATATTTATTTAGTATATCTATAATATATTTACGCAATGCTATACAATATTGTAGCATAAGGGATTAGACCTTACACCACTTATCCACTACTCATGGTGACTTCCACTGTACCATCTAGCGGTTGTCTTTCCCAATCATTAGTATGTGATTTTTTTTTTTAAATGCAAACTAATTTTTTCACCCTATAGAATAGATGTTAAACATTGAATACAACTTATTTGGGTTCTTAACGGGTCGGGTGTCGAAAACTTACTGGATCCGACCCGAACTATGTCCCTCCACCGCCTATAAAGCTCTCGTCCCAACGGTAATCTCATCGTTTCATTCGAAAAGGCGATGAAGGCCAAACCCATCGTACAGCTCCTCCTCTCCATCATCGTTCTCCTCTTCGCTGTCGCCGGAGACTCCTTCGCCTTCCCCGAAGAGCTCTCGCCGATAGCTAAGCTCCGGCTTCCCTCCGGCCAGTCGGTGGCGAACTCTCCCGGCGCATCGTCGGGTTCCATTGTCGCCTGCAATCGCGTCCACTTCCGCGGTTTACCACGGCTTCAAAACCTTAGAAAATTCGCCCACTCCCGGAAAATCAGAGTCTCGGTCGATCAGGGGGATGGTTTCCTTCATCCTCTGACCGTCGAGGTCTGCCTCCATAGGTAATGGATCAAACCCTAGCTGATTGTGAGTGTTTTTCCTTTCTTTGATGTTAATCTTGTCTTGTTCTATTAGGAATTCGTCGATTGGGCTTTGCATGTGCTCTGATTCTCAGTGGCAGAGGCTCTACAAAGGTTCTTGGATGCATTCTATATCGCCTTATGGAGACGTGATTTTGGACATTCGAAGGTCGATTAATTTCGCGAGTCCCATTGAGGTTTATAATGATGAAGGTGGATTTTCTTAAAATTTGATTGTTGGGATGAATTCATTGTTGGTGTTTGTTGTATTTCTTGAATTTAAAATTTGTTATTCTTTCCCAGAGTTCTTGTTTCATCGTGTGGTCTTTCTGGTCGTGGGAATGGTTTTGATGTTGCTGTCGAGGGTTCTCAGTGAGTCGTTAGTGTTCTATTATGGTAGTGCCATGACTATTGGTATTATTCTTGTTATTCTGATGATCCTTTTCCAGGTAATGCTTTCCTTTCTCATTTTCTTAGACTGTTGTATCAGCTTATGTTCTCTGTGTTGGGGAAATTGATATGTTTCATTAAACTTTGATTAAGGTCTTATGTTCTATGGCTACATCTCATTATGCTTTGATTAAGATCCTATGACCTATGGCTACATCTCAGTATGGTTTAATTGAGATCTTATGTTCCATGGCTACATCTCATTATGCTCTGATTAAGATCTTGTGTTCTATGACTAAATCTTATTATGCTTTGATTATGACCTTATGATTTATGGCTACATTGTGCATCTTGAAATGAGGACACCTTTTGTAAATACATGTTTGCTTTAGGATTTAGAGTCCTTTGTTGGTTAGGGTGCTATTGGATGTCATCGGGTATATCAGAGGAGTTGTAGTGGATGAAATGAAACAAAATCTCATGCCATTGTTTTTGTTGTTGTTGTTTGTTACTACTTTAAAATTGAAATGAGAATATTCTTGAGTTTCTTAAAATTGTTTTTCCAATTGATTGCTCTGAGTCAGTCTTTCTCTCATGGATATCTACTTGGAAAAATGTTATTTGTTTTCTGTTTAACCATTTAGTTTTAACTTGTGAAGTACTCAGTTGCACACAAAATCTCACTTGTCTTTTGTAGTTTCAGTTGTATTTTATGGTGATGGTTGTAGTGGTAAAGATTACATATCTTTCACATGTTGTGGGTCTTTGTGTGAATACCTGACTTCTATGCCAAATGAATTTTAACATTATACTCATTTCCTGACTTTCATTGGGAAAATCAGGAAATTAACCCCTTCAATTAACTGCATCTCTTGTTGTTTATTTGCTTGCAGGGCATGAAGTTGCTGCCAACAGGCCGAAAAAGTTCACTAGCGATATTTATGTATTCATCAATTGTAAGCATCAATTTTTGAGTAAATTTCCAAGCTTTTCATGTTGTGTCTTATATTTCCTCTCAATGATGAATTACTTATTTATATAAATAGGTTGGCGCAGCCACTGTTATTCTACATTATGTTTCTGGATTATTACGCGCAGTCCTTATAGAGATTGGCATTGGTGAAGACATGCACAATCCTGTATGTAAGTTATCTTTACAGAGTTCTGACTACATTTACATTGTGTGGTAATGGCATGGATGTTCAACTTTTGTCTTGTTGGTTAGGTTTGTTTGCGCATGGAACTTCAATTAGTGATCTGTTGAAAACAAAGAAAATTTTCTACCCTAATAAGGCTGCACTGCTTTATGTATTTGTTCTACTATTTTGAGATTCTAAATCCCTTCTATGATTACCATTTGTCTTGTTTTAATGGGTTAGAACTTTAAAAGCAATATAAAATTTTTGATTAATGAATCAGTGTATTGTTTCTAAGTTCAAAAAACTTAAGGCTTAGTAAAATTTTCAGAGAGGTTAGCTTGATTTGCTTCAAGTATGTGAATTTTTGAGTAATCAGAAGCAAAAAAACCTTTTTTTGAGCTCATATGTATATATATATATATATGTCATTTATAACTTTGTTGTTCGCCTACATTTATATCTTGTGCTTACTGGAGTGAATGAGCTAATATAGCCTTTCAGGTGGCTTCGTGTGGTGAAGAGTCTCCATGACCCTTCTTAATCTTAAATTCTTTTGAAGCATTAAGTGCTGGATTTCTTTTGTAAACCCTTGACTGAATATAGGTTTGGTTCAGTTTTTCAAGTATCAACAGGTTCGGTTTAGGTCTGCTTTTCCTATTCACTGGTTTTTCTATCGTTTGTGCTGTGAACTTGCGTGTCAGTTCAGTAAATGCAGGTTTTAATTTAACATGGCTGGAAAAAGAGAAGGGAAAATGACTTGGAGGTCTTTTTTAATTTTTAAAAGGACTTTCAAATCCCTAGAGCTTTATCTATGCCCGACAACTCTTTGCTATTTCAAACTTAGTCTTCAAGCATCTCTTTTTTAATAAAATTACCAATTTACCTTTTTAAATTTTTTTTTTCATCGTCTTTGGTGAGCTCTACGCGGTTGTTTGGTCACATCGACCTTGTAGTGGCTGGGGGAGCTTGCGTGAAACTAGGGTGAGCTTGTCCTACCGGCCTTGGGGAAGCTTGTTCCAGGCCCGACCAACTTGCATGGCCATAGCTTGCTTGCACGTGGTAGCTACTTGGGGTCAGGTTGAGCTTACCTTGCCTTAGTGAGTCGGCATGACCAGATTGGGCTCTCCTAATGGTGGGGCAGGCTTGCCCTAGCTTCATCCTGAGAGCTACATGGGGCGGGCAAGTTTGTTGGCTAGTAAGAGACATGGAGTGAAAATGTGAAGCTAAAGGGTCAGAGTAGTAATTTTGAAAGTTATTATTATTTTTTAAAAGGGGGTTAAACAAATTAATTTAACATCTAATGGGTTTTTAAATACATGTAGAAAAGGAGGACCTTTGGTTAAATAAACCATATGGAAGGACTTCATGGTCCGTTACTGAAAAGGAATGACAAACTACCATTGACGCAATTTATGTCAATGTGGAATTTGTCTCCTCTTGGAATCAAAACATATTGATGAGTTAGATGATGGGTGATATCAATAATGTCACGTAGATAGAGATAGGACTAGTTCTTTTCGGACTGGCTTTCTCTATTTCCTATTAAACTCAGGTCCATCGATTTGGGTGGGTTGGACTTCCTGTCAACAAAGAAAAGAACTGACAATGGTTTTTTTTCTCGTATTTGGGATTTGGGATTTGAGTGTAGGGTTAGATAGATGATGTATTATATAAATAACACACTAATTTTATGGTTTAGCGTGCAATCATATTTTATTTTTAAATGATATATGTTTGGATTTATTATTTTTTTCGTGTCTTATATTTTTTTAAGGTCAACCTATTTTATTTTTCTATTTGTGTTATGTATTATCAAATTGATTAATTTATAACTTCTAAGGTGCAGATATGTGTCTATTGTAGGGTCTCCTCTTGAAATCACTTGCTTTTTAAGAGAAGCCGGATTCTACCATGCGGCTCAAATTCTTAAATTCCAAATTGATGTTGCTCTGGTGAGTGCATTAGTGGAGAGATGGCGGACGAAAACACATGTTCCACCTTACATGCGGTGAAACAACAATAACGTTGGAAGATGCGGCACTGTTATTGAGCTTACCCATTAACGATCACGAAGTCATTGGGTAGACTTTCGGCTTAAGAAGTGTTTTTTGTGTGGAGTTGCTCGAAATGGTCCTACTTGCGGAGCAAAGGAAAGGTTAGAGTATAACACTAACGTGGCTTGAGGAAATATTTTGCATGTTGTCATACGATGTAGGTCAACGAGAGATAGAATGTTATGCACGTGCCTATATCCTAAGCCTTATCTGTTGCGTCCTCAAACAGAATGTCCCAGAACAGGGTTCATATGAAATGGTTATCACTTTTGAGGGATTTTACAGAAAATGGAAGATATAGTTGGGGTTCAGCATGTATAGTAACCCTGTATAAGCCTTTATGTCGTGCATCCAACAAGGATATGAAGAATATTAGTGGATTGATGATATTAATTCAATCATGGGCATGGTATAGGATTTCAAATATATCCCCTCGAACTTGTGTTATCGTCCATATGCGCATGTATTATCAATTTTTTTAACATTACTTGTTGCATTTCTAAGCGATACAGTAACTGGCTGTATACCTTCACATTGTGCTTGCTATTGTCATCCACTTCAATGTGTGCCCACCTAAAAAATGAGGATGATTTACAATTCAATTTATTATAATCGAGTTAAAATGCAGCATCAATTTAATTTATTCTCACCTACGGGCCAGAGTAAAGGATATGACAAAACGGGTTCGAGGGGATATATTTGAAATCCTGTACCATGTCCATGGTTGAAGTAATATCATCAATCCACTGATATTTTTCATATCCTTGTTAGATGCACGGCATAAAAACCTATACAGGGTTGCTATACGTGCTGAAACCCAACTGTATCTTCCGCTTTCTGTAAAATCCCTCTAAAGTGGTAACCGTTTCAAATGAACCTTGTTCTGGGACATTCGATTTGAGGACGCAACCGATAAGCCTTAAGATATAGGCACGTGCATGGCATTCTATCTCTTGTTGACCTGCATCGTATAACAACATATCAGGTGTTTCCTCAAGCCACGTTAGTGTTATACTCTGAACTTCCCTTTGTTCCGCTAGTGGGACCACTCCGAGCAACTCTGCATAGAGAGCACTTCCTAAGCCGGAAGTTTGCCCAATGACTTCGCGGTTGTTAGTGGGTAAGCCCAGTAATAGCGAGACATCTTCCAATGTTATTGTTGTTTCACAGCATGTAAGGTGGAACGTGTGTTTTCGTCCGCCATCTCTTCACTAATGCGCTCACAAGAGCAGCATTAATTCGGAAATTAAGAATTTGAGCCGCATGGTAGAACTTGGCTTCTCTTGAAAGGCATGTGATTTCAGGATGAGGCTCTACAATAGACACATGTCTGCACTTTAGAACCTAATCAGGTTGTAAGAAGTTATAAAATAATCAATTTGATAATAAATAACACAAATGGAAAAATAAAATAGGTTGACCTGAAAAAATATAAGACATGAAAAAAAAAATCATAAATCCTAACATATATCATCGAAAAATTAAATATGATTCCACGCTAGACCATAAGCATTGGTGTTATTCATATAATACATCATCTATCTAACCTTTATCCCAAATCCCTACATAGTCAACTCGAAAAATTAAACACTAAACAATAAACTCTTAACCCTAAACATTAAGATCTAAACCCTAAATAGATAAAAATGTTTTAATAAAAAATAATATACAATTATCAATAAAAAAATTAACCTATTAATATAGCAGGTTGTCCAATCAGACATGCTTGGGTCGCTAATAAGACAATTATTAATATAATTAATAATTATGACATAATACAATTATTAATAAAAACTGATGGCATACTGCAGTCATTAATAAAAAATTAACCTAATAATATAGTAAGTTATCTAAATAAACATTATTCGGTGCTAATATAATAATTATTAATGCAATAATTAATTATGATATATTACAATTATTCATAAAAACTAATGACATAATACAATTATTAATAAAAGGCCTAAAAATATAGTGGGTTATTTAATTAAACATGCTTGGGGAGCCGCTAAGGCAATTATTAAAACAATTAATAATTATGACAGAATACAATTATTAATTTAAACTAATAATTTAATACAATTATTAATAAAAAATTAACCTAATAATATGGTAGATTATCCAAGTATAAAAAAAATTACCTTTTCCAGTAAAATGGATGAAATGTGGTCACTCTATAATCTTAACAACGTCATCGAAAATTATCAACAGAAATCCCGTACATGTATAAGTATAAAATACCGAACAATTAGAAGTTGAAATAGGATTAGAAGGGGAGAAAATGAGAATGGATGGGAGGTGATATTAAGTGCGGATTATATAAGGGGAAAAAATGAAACAGTAACAAAAAAAAGGGTAACATTTCATCCATTGTTACCATTTTTATGGCCGTTAGTGGCCCAATTTTTTTTATTTAAAAAAAAGTGAAAATGGGAGTGCATATCCCGTTTTCACTTGTTCTTTTAATTTTTTTTGTAAAGAAAAGTGAAAACGGGAGATGCTCTCCCATTTTTGTATTTAAAAAAAAAGAACGAGAAAACTTTTCCCGTTTTCCCCTAAAATGCGTATTTTGGTAAATAATCCAAAAAATGCTTTTTTTTTTTGCAATATTTAAAAAAAAACCACTATTTTTTCTTGGACAAAGATGACGGAAAGATGCGCATCAGCTTTCATGGCCATTCTTGACATAGAAGGGATGGATTCTTAGGTCATGATCTGGTTTTGATGTGTTATTTGTGCTAAAGGACGATTTTCTTAGTTAAGTCTGATCTAGAGATCACGGTAGTGGGATAGAGCGTGCTGTGGCAACAGCCATCTCACCCTTGATTGAGGCCATGACCCTTATTTTAGCAGTCTTCCTAACAAGATCGTGGAGATATAATTGTTCTTCACTGGCTTGGTAGTGGTTCCGAACTCTCTCGAGGTGGTGGTGTTGGATTAAGATTATTTTGTTGTGGATGAAGATGATGAAAGCGGGTGCAATTGTCGTGGTTTTTCTTAACATTAAGGAGATCGATATCTTAGGTGGTAATTTAGTCTTGAGAAGTTGTTTGTGCCAAAAGATAATCCTTTCGCCTAAGTTGGATCATAAGATCATAGTGATGAGAATAAAGGGTGTTGCTATAGTGGGCACCCTTGGTCACGGCTAAGGCTCTTGCTTCAAGGAAGAAGAGTTATCCTAAGAAGAAGATCAAGAGCCATAGTCACTCCTTTGACTTGCTAGCGGTGATGAATGCTTTTGAGGGTATTACGTTGCCTCTGGAATAGCTTGTCTTGGATGAAAGTAATGGAAGGTGTAGCCTTCTTGATCATTCCTGACATGAAAGAGATGGATATCTTGGGTGGTAACTTTGCCCTGTGGTATTGTTCGTACCAAAGAATAATCCTTCTTGTTAAGTCGGATTAAGAGATTGTAATAGTAAAGATAGAGGATGTTGTTGCAACATGCACATTGAGTTTGGTTACAGCCAAGGCCCCTCTTCCAACAATGGGGTGCTATCTTAGGAAGAGAATCATGAGACAATCATTCCTTCTTGACTCAATAGTGGCAGTTTGAACACGCTCAAGGTTATCACGCAAAATCATGATCATTTTGTTTTAGGCCAGGTGATACAAGGAAGTCCAACCTCCTCTGTTCCTGAGAAAGAGGAGATGGATGTCTTAGTCGAAACCTTGTGCTGTATAGTTGTTCGCACCAAAGGATGATCTTCTTAGTTATGTTGGATCTAGAGATTGTGGTAGTAGAGATAGAGGGTGTTGCTATAGCGGTCATCACAATCTTAGTCGAGGCTAAAGCAATTATTCCAACGCTAAGAAAAGGATTGTGGAGAGGTAATTGCTTTTCATCGACTCGGTAGTAGTTGTGAATGATCTTGAGGTCGTCATGCCGGATTAAGACCATTTTGTTATGGGCAAAGATGACAAAAGGTGGTGTAGCCTCGGTAGCCTTTGTGGTGGTTCTTGAGTTCGACGAGATGGATGTCTTGGGTGGTAACATTGTCTTAAGGAGTTCGCATAAAAAAATAATCCTCTAGGCTAAGTTAGACCGAGAGATCGTAGCAGTGAAGATATCGGGTGTTGCTATAATGGGCACGTCAAGTTTGGTCACATCTAAGATCCCTATTCCAAAGAAAATGAGGCTTCTTAACAAGAGGATCAGGAGACGTAGTTATTCTTCATCAACTAGATAGCTGTAACGGTCTAACGGGCCGTCCAGTAGTGACTTGGCATTATCGAGGTAATCTTGGCTGAGAGGAAAGAGGCCAAGAATATTCTAAGTATGGAAACCCCTCGGTAGGCAGATGCACGGAAAAATCTATCTTGACAACCGAGGGGTGTTCGGGAAAATTTGCCGCAACCGAGGGAGCCTTGTTGCATGACCGAGAAAACTTGTCGCGGGAAGTTGACCAAGCAGACGTGGCTAAGAAAACCTTCCGCTACCGGATGGGCTCGCAGGTGTGACCAAGAGACATGAGCGTGCGTGCGTGGGCTGGCTGCCATGCTCGCGTGACCGAGATACGTGCGGGGAGTGCCCGCGCGCGTCCAATGGACGTGGGCGGTTGAGGAGCCGGTGGTTGCTCCAGACGGTTGCTGAAGTAATGGAATAGTGGGCGGTTCCTCCAAGAGGTTGCTCTAATCATCCACTAAGGTGATGGAGGACATGGGCGCTCAGTCATGGGCAAGTGGCTTTGACCAAAGACATGAGCGGGAACGGTTGCAATGGGCGGTTGCTAGAGCGGTTGACGCATGTTCATGATGATCTTTGGCGGTAACGGTTGGGGTAGACGGTTCCACCGAGGGGGCATGATCTCCTAAGGATGGAAAAAGTGGGCAGTTTCTCATCCATTTTTATGTAGTGAGGTGATTCCTCATCCCATGACCACTAGTGGCCGGTTTTTGGTAATTTCCATGTAGTGGGCGGTTTTGGTAACCGCTAAGGTCTCTTGGTGGCTTACATAAATAGGCCTTGTAGCTGGCAATTTTGTAGGGCTCGAGTGATCGAGCAAGCATTGAGGGATGCATGTGTAATCGTCGAGAGTTGATCTAGTTGGGAGAGATCAATAAAAGGCTAAGCTAAGTTTGGGCTGTCTATCTTTGTATGTGTTCTTATTTACTTCCGTTTGTGCTTTATTGACCCTTGTGGTGGGGTGAGGTTTTGGCTGGCAACGGGCAAGGGCTGTCGTTGCGCCATCACAGTGCCTCCAGAAAAAAAAAAAACTAAGGCATTCTCGCCGCGGTAACCTTCCATCAATAGGATTGTGACAATAGCTTTGGTAAATGCTTATGGACATTGCGTTGTATCATGATTATTTTGCTTTGGATGAAGGTGATGAAAGGAAGTGCAGCTTTGGTAGTTCCTGATATTGAGGAATAGATGCCTTGGGTGATGACCTGGTCTTAAGGAACCAATCACACTTCTTCTAAAGGATAATCCTCTCAAGTAAGTTGGATCGAGAGATTGTAGTGGCAAAGACGGGATGTTGTTGTAGCCAGCACCTTAACTAAGTCAAGGCTTTTTCTCCTATGCATGGGATTCTTGCTATGAGGATGGCAAAGACACAGTCGATCTTCATCAACTCGATAATAGCGGGCTTTCGAGGTCATTAAGTTGGCTCAAGATCATTTTGTTTGAACAAATGTGACGGAATGAGGGGTAGATTCACTTGTTCCCAACATCGAGGCATATAGATATCTTGGATGGTCACTTGGTCCTGAAGAGCTGTATGCATTAAAGGATGATCTTCCCGGCTGGATCGTAATAGTAGAGATAGAGGTTGCTGCTATAGTGGCCATCTCAACCTTTATTAAGGTTAATACCTTTCTTTCAATAAAGGGAAGTTTTCCTAAGGAAAGGATTGCGGAGATGCAATTGCTTTTTATCGACTCAGTAGTGGTTGTAAACACTTTCAAGATCATCGTACTAGATCAAGACTATTTTCCCTTGGATGAAGATAACTGAAGAAAACACAATCTCCTTGGTTATTTGCAACATCGAGGAGATTTATATCTTTGTGTAGTGACTGGTCCTAAGGAGTTGTTCTCATTAAAGGATGGTCCTCTTGGCTAGTTCGAATCGAGAGATTGTGCTAGTGAAGATAGAGGTTGTTGCAACAGTATGTACCTTGACCTTGATTGAGGTGAAAACCCTTTCTCCATTGAAGAGGAGTCTAAGTAGAGGATTGCTGTGACACAATCACTTTTCACTAATGTCGTAATGATGGTGAATGCTCTTGAGATTGTCATGCTGTATCAAGACCATTTTGTCTTTGAAGAAGGTGATGCGAGGGAATTGCAGCCTTCTTGGTTGTTCCTGATATCAAGAAGATGGGTGTCTTGGGTGATGACTTGGTCTCGAGTAGCTGTTCGTGCCAATGGATGATCCTCTCAGCTAAGTTGGATGAGATCTAGAGATCATGGTAGCGGAGATGGAAAATGCTGTTATAGGGGGCATCTTAGTCAAGGCCAAGGCCTTTTTTGACATTTTAAGGGGACACAGTGGTTTTTCCTTGGCCTACTCATGAATCAATTCACTCACTTCACTACAAAAATAGGTCCAACTCAGCAATTTGCAATTTCCTCCACTTTTCTTCCAAAGCAACCCTCTTTTCTAACACCACCCTCCTTCTCCCCCCACCTCTTATCTTCTTCAATCCATGCTTTAATACTTCTTCCAAGCCCAAACAATTGATACCAGCAACACCAAATCCCTTATCAAACCCACCCCATTTTTGTCAACTTCCGCATCCTCAAGCAACTCTGCAGCGGAAGCCTTGCTATTTCCTTTTATTTTATCATTTGACTCGACCATTTTTCCACTGATTCCTTCTTTTACTACAAATTTTCTTGGACAACTCAAATCCATTCAGCTTATAGGCCTTAGAGAAAGTGGTGATTTTTTTTTTAAGGCAATAATTTTCTTTTTCTATGCCCAGTTGTCATCAACAAAGGGTGGTAAAAAAAAAAATAATAAATAAAATAATCTTTTTAGCATCATGTTTCCACAAACAAATTGTCAAATCCAAATGTCAAGAGAGCATCTCAAGATATTCTATGAGTCTATATTTTTCCCACTTCATAGACCTAAATTATGTTAGATGATAAAGCTTCTCATGATTGAAGTCTGAACATTGGTTGAAAATTTTTCAAAGACTACCAAAATCCTCATTCTTGATCAAATGAAGAATTACCTTCCTCAACATTATGATTTTCTATAAGCTTGGAGAGCTTGTTTCTTGGGCATCACTCAAGGGTCTACCATTTTAGAATCCAAGTACACAGATGCTATGTTGCAAAGGATTTGTTGGGTTCTCCTGTACTTTGAGTATTTAGAATTGCTAGTGTTGCCAAATTGCTAAAATTGACACCAGTGGGAACATTAGGTTGAAGAGATTGGTGATGAGTGATGTGGTAAGTGGTAAATACCCATTGGAAATTTTAATTTTTAATGCCAACTTATTGTAGGGCCAGTGGTTGAGCATTTTATACCTCTGGTTATGCTCTTGAATGTATCATCCTCAGTTGCAGCTACCTTTGATTTCGGTTATTCGGCAGTTGTCCTCTTCAGTGCCAGAGTGTCAGGACATGGTTTTTCATCTACTTGAATTTGTGACATCTTGGGGATGAACAACAAGACAATGCGGACGACTTGTTTTTGCTCGCATGTATTCCTTTGGTAAGCTATGTCCGTATGTCAAGCTTTGAAAGAGGGCTAGGTTAGCACCTGTCAATTTATGTTGTTGGTCGTGCAAGCAGGTTTGGCTTAGTTCCTTGGTTGGGCCTTGCCTCTTGGACCAAAGATTTGTGTGGCCGAGCATTCTGCCAAGCTCCTTAAGAACATCCCTTTCCTTTATATGGCTTGGGGAGGTCAAGACACTTTTGCTACTCCATGGTATGAAGGGCTTGTTTTGTCTGTCTGTTTTTCTTCAGTGAGTTATCCTTGTGTCGAGCTTTGGATGAGGGCTTTGGTCAGTGCTTGAACAAATTCGTAATGCTACTTGTTCAGGCAGGTTCTGCTTTATTCCTTAGGCCGTGTCTTCTGGACCCAAGATAGGTTATGCCTGTTTTCAATTATTATAGAGTTCTGCATTTTTCAGAAGCATTCCTACGAAATGTGTTAAATTGTTGATGCAAAAATCTGTTCATCCTTGGGTCAGAGTAGACCGTAATCAACGAGTCAAATGAGTTGATAATGATGTTAGCATAGACCGGGATTTGACTAGTCCTTTTGGAAGATTGTCCCTATATCTCCATCTCAGCCAAAACAATGGGTTATACTTTTTGTCAATAAATAAGAGAAAATTGGCAATGGTCTCTTTGGGTACTTTATACTCAAGGGGGCTCTTTGATACCTAAGTTAGGCTACCGCTCAAGAGACAGAATTAATGTTTCTTCCACTCTTTATCAGGCATAAATGTAGTTCTTTTTATTGCTTTTAAGTCTAAAAATCTAGGTTTAAGTGTTGTGGAGATTTGTTGCCCCCTCTCCTCTCTCTATTGCCCCTCTCTCCTCCCTTCCTTCCCTCCCTTCCTCCTTACTCCCTCCTCTCCCAATTTGGATTTGTATCCTTTCAGGATGATTGTTCACATATGGAGTAAATGTCTCGAATCATGTCACTTGTGCAATTGAAATATATGAATATATTTTGCCATGTCCAGTTATATTGTGTTCCTCAATTATGAAAAGTGCCCTAAAAATTTCATTTTATTACTTATGTTATTTTTTTAGAATATTATTGATGTGGAATATTTCACCCCTTTTAATTTTCAAATATTCCGTACATGTTTTCAAATTGAGGTTTTTTTATTTTCACCACTTTGAATTTTCAAATATTACATGTGACACTTTCCTTTAATTTTATTTTACTTGCCACTACCTAGAATTGATTTTTAACCATGGTTAAAATTACTTTGTAATGAATGAATAATGGGTTTTTAATTAAAAATCGAAGGTGTTCTCATATTTTATATCTAATATTTAGTGATATTTATTATAGAAGTGATTTTTAGAAAAACGTAAGGGTAAAAAAGTTTTTTTTTCTAACTAAAGTTAAAATATATAAAGTTCCAAAAGGTGATAAACAAAATAAAATTGAAGGCGGACATGGAAAGTAATATTTAAAATGTCAAAGGGGTGGCAGGTAAAAATCTCTTTCAACTTTCACTAAACTTAATATCTGTTGATATACCTTGTGGTGTGGCAGTGACATCTGAGACAATCTTATGATTTTTTATCATCTGCATATGCAACCTATCCTCTAATCCTTGAATTGCTTGTACAATTGTCAAGTTCTTTCAACAAGCAATTGTCAAGGTCCTTGAATTGCTTTAATATACCAATGGTATCTGGTGATATTTTCTGACAAAGTAATTTTTTTTATCTGCCTTGAATTGCTCATACAATTGTCAAGGTCTTTGAACTAGCTGCTTTAATGCACCCATGATATTTGGTGATATTTTCTGACAGAGTAATGTTATTGATCTGACTAAATATTTGCTGCAGTTGGGAGTCTTCCTTCTTGTTGGCCTTGCCCTAGCTGGTGCCTGGTGTGGCTACTGGGGTGTTCGTAAACTGGTTCTTACGGAAGAAGGATTGGTTGATACTGGTGTTGCTTATTTTGTTGAATGGGCAACAATGATTTTCTCTGGTGTTATGATTCTTCAGGTATTATTTGATTTTTTTAAACGTACAAATGGATTTCAGTTCGTAATTATAATGATTGCTATAACCATTGTTTGCATTATTGATTCTGAACCATTTGACAGCCATTCAGTGGTATATTTTGTTGCATGACACAGTTTGAAATTCAAACTAAGTTCTCTTTTGTTCAGTGCTCTCTTGATGTTCCGCTGGCAGTGGAGACTTTGCTTGTTGCTATTACTATTTCAATCATGATAAGGACGAAGGGGAAGCTAAGATTTTTCCGCAGATTGTTCAGGTAAGATGCTGCATGTATTCCAAATATTTCTTTCAAAGCATATAATATTATTTTTTTTTATTAGCATGTACTATCTGCATGGTTCAAATTAACGCCTAGTCTAGAAGTAGGTGGATTCCCTATTTTATAGGCATCCTGGGAATGCCTTGAACATACCTCTTGTTAGACTGATTTATGTGATTTAATCACACACATATATGGATTGATTTAAGACTTCAATCTAAGTGAATATCTGTGAGAACATGCTCATTGTATTTGGTTGAGCTTATCTGGTGTTATTTACTAGTTTGATTATTATCCTTAGTTTAATATTTTGTTATCTTTATTATATATATTATAATTCTCTACCCTAAAAAAGTATTTTTTGTCAGAAACTGGGGAGAATTAACACGGGACCATCTGTTTTTTTGGGAGCTTAGTTGGCTTTCATATCTCTCATTTTGTTTGTAATTACACTGGTTGAAGGGCAGTATGGTCTTTAACATGTGATGGGGGTATGAGCTGTTCACATACCAGAATTCCGAGAAGGGGTATTGGACCAATATCCTACATTCTCATCTCCTATCAGATTTTTCACTGTTCCTACTGTTAGGGATTCCTTCTTGACACTTCTTGATTTCCTTCTTTACATCCTTGTTTGTTGAGTCTTCTCTATTAGACCAGAAGTATTGGACATTGACTGATTTGAAATTGGCACCTAGCAGGCTAGCTTTAAATGTATTACATAGTTATTGTAATCTGATCATGTTCTAAAGTTCTCGGCAGTAATGTAAGGGCTTAGGGCGCCCATTTGCCAAATTGAGGCATCCTTTTCCCAATAGGTTTGCTTGATCTCTCCCTGTTACTTGTTGGCATATTCCTTCATGGTTTGATTGTACCTTTTTGTTCATGTTACTTAATGTTCAAGTTTCTGCTAGATTTTGTGAAATGTTACTTCAGAGTAATCAGAAAATTTCTTTAAGGTGACATTGTTTTCATTTTCTTCCATGAACTATAATATGATAATGGCATGCAGGAAGATGATGAAGAATATTAAAAGTAGATTTGGAGCTCCACACCGTGAATATTTTGACAGTCATGACTCACACCAGAGTCGAGAACCAGGTTCTCACTCTGCAAGATCACAATCCAAACATTCAAAATTGGCTTCTTTTGCTTCCCCTGCTCAAGGTTTGTATGCTGACTGATCTATCTATCTAATTCACACACACACACACACACACACACACACATATATATATATATAAGTTGAGAGGCTGTTGGTGAAATGCAGGTTTGGCTGGAACTTCACAACAAATGACACCAAATGGAGAAACTTATTACTCTACTTTCCATAACACACCAGAGAAGAGGAGATTCACAGAGGAAGAGTGGGACAAGTTCACCAAGGACCAAACAAGTAAAGCTTTGAGGGAGTTGGTCTCCTCCCCTGATTTTAATCAATGGGCCTCGGCCAATGTCGAAAAACTTACATTGACTCCACCAGGATCTAACAACCATCACAAGCGACGCCGGTTTTTTTTGTTTTAATTATGCCGTCCATTTGATAATACAGTTAAATTCAAATTGTAAATTATGAGTCAAGATGGAGGTTAGTTAGCAATTGTGGTGTCCATTAGCTGATGCAGTCAAGTTGTGGAGTGTTAATTATGACTCCAGGTGGAAGTTAGGTATTCCCCTTGTGAATTGTAACAATTGTTTGACAGCCCTTTTAGATTGCTCTCTGGTACTGATGTCTTCATTTCCTGGTTCACTTACCACACTTAGTATTTATGGCTAGTTACCTTCTTGTAAAGACAACCGGTTTAAGTCATGTGATTTACAGAATCGTAGATGTTCTGTAATTATATTGTTAGGTGTTAACTTGCTGTCTTATGTGCGAAACATTTTAATTTTGTTGTGTTTATGAAATTAATTCCCAAGCCAGATTAATTTTTTCATAAATGTAGGCAATACCAAGTTATGGAAAGATGATTATCATGCTAACATTTTTTTATATAATTTTACTTTTTATTTATAATATTGATAAATCTTTAAACAAGCAGACACGGTTATATGATTTATTTATTAAGAAAATAGTATTTAGTAGTTAGTATTTAGTATAAAACACAACATTTTAATTTTGTTGTGTTTATGAAATTAATTCCCAAGCCAGATTAATTTTTTCATAAATGTAGGCAATACCAAGTTATGGAAAGATGATTACCACGCTACCATTTTTTTTTATATAATTTTGCTTTTTATTTATAATATTGATAAATCTTTAAACAAGCAGACATGGTTATATGATTTATTTATTAAGAAAATAGTATTTAATAAAGATTTGTGGAGCATGCTTTTCCTGTAACATTGAAGAGACGAAAAGTATTAATAAAACAAGGATTTAAAATTATTTCCTCGATAAATACTGACATCAAACAAGGTTATTTTACCAAATTGCCATACATATGAGATCATCATTTGAAGAATAAATTCAGTAAAACTTTGTTGGCACAAGCATCTCTCACCACTAAATTTATACTAAAACATAACCTAAACGATCACAATACCCACAAGTAATAATAATAATAATAATAATAATAATAATAATAATAAGCAGCAAGCATCCCACACAAAAGCATATTAAGATAACTCCCAAATTTGAGAAATTGATACTACAATCTTAGACCATAAGGCAAAATTTCAATTAAAATGGTCACATGGCACAACCAATAACGCGAGTTCCGATCTCCCGTCCAAGAAAACATTCTCTGCAAGAGAAATACAGTGAAATGAGAACTTCAAGTTCTACGAAAGTGAAGGACTTCATTTGCATGTTCATATCTTTCTAATCTCGTCAAACAAATTCATTTCAAGTTAAAATGGCCCAGTGGTAAACAAGAAGCATTTACAAGCAATGACTATATAATGTAAGTTAAATTATGTCACATGACTGCACAAAGCCACCATACTTTGCAAGATATAAGCAAATGATGCATATCACAGAAGAAGAAAATAGACAACTGCAAAAATTCTTACTGGATATACACAAAACACTTGAGAAACAAAAAAATTGAAGACGAATAATACACGTTATACGGTAATAACCAAAGTTAAAAGAGATTAAATAGTGGTGGCAATTTGGATTGGTAGGACAAAACAGGCAGTGTCGACCGAGTAGGCATGGACACTAATCATATCGAAAACTTGAACATTGACATAACACAAATAACACACAATTAATACAACATGATATGCATTACTTAATTAGTAGACAGGTAATTTTTAATTTTTTACATGACAAAAAAAAAAATGAATCAACATGTTTAGGCCATGGACAGAAAAGGCGGATCAACATGGGATCACAAGAAGAAAAATATTATAGGAAACTCAAACAGTCTTAAATCAGTGTTAACATGCCATGTCACAATTTGCAATTGCTAAATTAAACGGCATCTTCCTAGATGGTTTGATTACTCTGGTGTGATATAAAGCCCACATAGAAATTAGATAGCTAGTCATAACTGTCGTACGGTATAAGTTTACTAATACTTAGTGTGTATAATGATAAGGGTCGTGAAGCAGTGATTTAATAAATCAAAATGACTCAGCTATACTAAGGAATAGAAGATCGTATTTGGTTGCTAAACGTAATATACTTACAAATCTTGTTGAAAGCAACAATATCACAGCTCTGGATATACTCATTGGCTGGCTCCACTGTAAGGTGCTCCTCTATAAGGCTGTCAACAGAAACTAAATCATCCACGATCGTCATCATTATTTGAAGCTTCTTAATGCCATAACCAACAGGAACAAGCTTGGCTGCAAGATCAACACCGAGTAGAACTTAGCAAGGAAAGCTCAGTGAAATTAAATTTTCAGAGAAAAATGCTACTGAATTAACTGTTGGTAAAAACTAAACATCTAGGTAATGCCAAAATGTCCCATGAGAAGGGGTTTGCATACATGCTCCCCAAAGTAGGCCCTCCATTTGGATGCTTCTCACTGATTCTTCCAGCTTCTGCATGTCTGTCTCATCATCCCATGGTTTTACATCCAACAATACTGATGACTTCCCAGCTGAATAGAGACATAATCAACCGTTATATGTATGAAACTATGAGACAAAAAGGCATTATTATTATTTTTTTCTTTTTTCGGAAGACAAAATATGATGTCACTGCATGTCTAAAGCAGATTGACATTTAACTATCAACTGATTGTTTTCCCAGATTCCACAGAGTAGACAATGACAGAGATGTAGATGTGTTACATTCTTTCTTCTTCCCAGATGCTTTGATGGCTGCTGCACGCTCCTCAGCTGCTTTCTTCTCTTCTTCTGTCTCTTCACCAAACAAATCCACATCATCATCATCATCGTCATCCTCAGCTGCTGGAGCCTATAATTGATGATAATATTCGAATCAAAAACCACGGTAATAATTTCCAAAATTTGGTTCTTTCTTAGTCAGCACATTCAAATGACTGTGGAGGTATAAAAAAAAAACCATGAGCATCAGAATAATGCAACTGACTTATTTCAATGAGGAGTTACATGACAGCATTTATCATTTATCATTAATAGAGCACACATTTATAAACTTGAATCTGACTAGGAAGATTAATCAAACAAAACAATAATTCAAAATTTGAAACATTTTTCATAAAACAATCAAGCACCGAATGCAGTTAGATACTTTAAAAAAAGGTTAAAACATGCAAGAATTCACATCAAACCTTTGCATCATCAATGGCTGGAGAGGAAGGGGCCACCTCAGCAGGAGGGGCAGATCCTGAAATTGTGACTCCCTGCCCTTCACATGTGACACCACTGCACCCAGTAAAAGCCAACCCAAGTATGAAAACCAACATCACCAAACCAGTTTTAAGTTTCAACTAACCAAGACTAACACAAAAGTCAATCCTGACGCATACCTCAACTTAAGGAGTGCATCAATGTGGTTGTACCATCTTGACACATTCACATAGTCTGAAGATGGGGCTGATGAAAAAGCAGCATGCACAGCAATATCATCTTTTGAGGCTTGGTATCTAAAAATGAGAGCATCAATATGCCATTAAGAATCTTATTTATAACATATGCGAACCAAAAGCACAAAGCATCAGAAATCCTCACCCAGTGATGTAACTGCGAGTAAGAAGATACTGATCCAGCTTCTGGAGCCCAGCTTCCAAGTTGACATTGTGGAAAGTCACAGCCATTGCAACCTGGGCAAAATTAACCAATAAAATTTGCAATTCAACACGAATAACCATTATATATGCAAACAACAAAAGTAGCAAAAAATTTACTTCATTTACAGTCAGACAATCAGCAAATAGGCATTCAATAAAGAATAATCATTGATCAAGATACAAAACAAAAAGAAAAATATTCCACCACAAAACCTAATTGTACAAGAATTCAACGCATACACAATGAAAGCCAAAACCTTTGTCGCCAAAAATCCAACTTTTCACTCAATCAAGCATCAGCACATCAAATTAATGATTTTCAACAGAGAATAACATACGAAAAACATTAAAACACTTATACAGCACAAGATACCAAATTGGTTCACGATTTGATCAAAACTCATAGATTTGATGTTGAAGAAGAGATCTAGAGGCAAGAGGAGAACCATATACCTGGAGATAATGGGGATCAGAGGTAATGGCTCGATGACGAAGAGGGACGACGGCTGAAGGGGAAGCGCAGAGGCAGAGCTTAGTAATCTAGATCTGATGTTTTAAGGGTTTTTTGAGTTCTTATTGACCGTAGGATCGATATCTGATGGTGAAATTTAATAAAAGCCCTTGTACTTTAATTTTATTATAAATAAGGCCTCCTCAAATTTTAAGAGAAAAAAATCACCATGAACTTTATACATAAAAAAACACTGGACTTGACCAGCCTATAATTACCGATAAATACACATAAAAGAGTTTTTTTGGAGAGTCTGACTCTACTAATAGGGAGCATGTTCAACTGTCATATACATTTAACTTTTTATGATAGTGGGAAGTCGAATTTATAAATCATGTAGTGAAGGAGATTAAAGTACCGATTAACCAAGAGGCTATTGGCCCATAAAATTTAATCTTTATTTTTTCTCAAGATAATATATATATATATATTCATTTAAACACTAGGATAATATGTGATTATTTGCTTGAATTTGGAGATCAATTTTATTTAATTCATGAGTAAAAATTAATATTTTTCTTTAAAATATAATAAAAAAAAAACCTTTAAAGCTCATATATTTCTATCCTGGGCTAATTCTTTTTTTTTTTTAATCACACCTATATAGATAGATAAATATTTGTGCAAAATATAATCCATTTTATAAATAGTTCTGATTTAAATTATTTAAAGATCACATAGAAAAGGAAATACAAGATTATTGCTATATATGAAATAATAAATGATCAAGATCCCTATATCAAGAGTTTATTTTTCATTCATCCTTATGATAGAGTTAATTGGCGAAAGAGATAGACATAAAACTTAATTAATAGGTATTTGAACAATATGATGAATAATGCCTAAAATCATGTCATTGCACTGAAATGAGTTAGATAGATGCTATTGGGTTTATACTTTTTTGAGAGGCCCTTATATATATATATATATATATA
The DNA here is from genome assembly GCF_009730915.1 of Dioscorea cayenensis subsp. rotundata. Classification (NCBI taxonomy): domain Eukaryota; kingdom Viridiplantae; phylum Streptophyta; class Magnoliopsida; order Dioscoreales; family Dioscoreaceae; genus Dioscorea; species Dioscorea cayenensis. Next base: position 2,832,154 of record NC_052483.1, read on the forward strand.
TATATATATATATATATATATATATGCATTTGTACCATAAAAATCATATAGGCTAATTCACTACATGATTGACTTGCTTTTATACATTTAAACAATAAAAATTATATAGGTTAATTCATTACATAATTTACTTGCTTTCAAGATACAACATTAGGCAGAGACAACCACTTTGAACATTTATCTTCATAATAACACAAGAAATTTGTTTTTAACAACCACCACCAAACTTATTCAAGACCTTTGATTTTACTAAACGTCTGCTTTAAACAAATGATTTGGTTTGCAAAAATATAGAACTAATACAAGGCCTGGTCCAGTTTTTAACAGCATACTAAAAATTTCCGGTGTGTGACATCTCTATCAATATGATATATAATTCAGATGATCGCTAATCGATTCCATTTACTTGAACATCAAGGTTCAGTGCATTACTCCAGCTCACGACGCTCAACAGATGTTTCAGCACGGCAACTGAAATCTCACCGGCGTTCCCCCGAAATAACCTGTGAATCAGTTGATATGCAAGATGAAGAAATGAGCATATGCGAGCGCAATTCAATGTCAAAAATATATATTTTTCCTTTTTTTCAGCTTTTTAAACAAAAGAAGCAAAAGGAATAGTCTTTGAAACCAGAAAATACCTTGTATCTACTCCATTCACTTACTTGGCTTATAAGCACATCTATCAACTTATATGCATGCTACAAAACATTACCTTCAATGTTTTGGAACAGTGGTGACATGAAGATGAGCATGCTAGGCATGCAGAATAAATGTCGGCAATGGATAAATACCTACAATGACCTCAAATCAACACTTTAAAGCACCACCTTTTAGAAGATTTATGAAATATTTATTATTTACTTGTGTAAGGTTAACATTAGGTAGGATCTTGTATGCTCGTACAAATAAGAGATTATCTTCATTTAAGTTCCATAATTGCCTTCAAAAGACTCCAAAGGAATGCTAGAAGATAACATGTAATATGAACTCTAATTTTCTTCTGAGTCATAAGCATCACATAAAATTCATCCTTTACAGCTCTATAAGGCTATAGATTCTTATGAAAGTCGTATCGATTGCATCCATACATAAAACCTTAGGTGTACCAAATTGTTGAAGGATATGTTCCAAAGTTGAGGTGTATTTGAAAAACTGACTTGAGGGACCGAATTTGGAATGACAATTGCAACATAAACATTGAACATATAACTACATCATCATCATCATCATAACAATAAATAAATACATCTTGCCTGTGTTATAAGTGGTAATGCATGTGTTTGCCACTCGGTAGACCATCTTGAAGTGGAGCATGTGGCCAATGCTCCATCCCTTAATGACTTGAGAGCATCACAATGATCTGGGAAGCCTTTGAAAAACATCTACACGGAATTAATCAAACTCAAATGTTAAACATGGAGAAAAAAAATGATTCAAGAGCAAATTTTCATGCTCTAGATGATATCAATAAGTTCTTTAAGCAATTCGGAGAGCACCAATCCTACAATATCACACATTTATGTTTCACTGGGGCAAACTTCAAAAGCATGCGATGCACATTAATAAGGTTTCTTCACATACTTTGCTAACCAATTTCGAGTTGTCGCATAAAACTTTCACTAGCTAATGTGAAACTTGACCTCTGTTATTTTCTTCCACAAGGTTTGAAACTGGGAAGAAAAACAAGGGAATATCTTCCATCATTGCAGACATATTGTTATGCTCAAGTCCCAGACCATTATTTCAACTTCAGCTGGTGCATTCCCTCCTCATGCCAATTATGATTCTCAACCATACCCTATAATATGCAGCTGTTTCCTAAAACAATTTTTTCATAAGTTTAATCTTGGTTTTACATGAACCAAGTTGGCACTTACCGCATTCAAAAATTTTGGACAACACCACTGAGCATGAAAAATTCAATTAAAGACCGTTATAGCATTAAACTAATTCAGTTTTAATTTTCCTTCCTATGGTTTAAAAAAGGTTTCATAGAAGTCTTTTACCTCTGGCTCATGGGCATGTGATGGGAACTTAATATAAACGATTCAATGCTCTAAAGTTAGGTTTGAAACCAGCTCCAATGATATAAATTAGCAGTGATCATACTTTAATTCAATGGGAAAAGGAAGATGAATATAAGCTTACCATGAACTGATCAGCAAGCTCAGATGGTGATGAAAAGAGAAGGCCATTTTTCTCAACTTTCACAAGCTCCTCAATGCTTCAATCGCACATTTAATGAACGGAAACACACACACACACACACAAATGCACAAACACAGTGATGTGAACCAAACATTAAAAAATTAAAAAAAGGGTCCAAAAAAGGTTCAATCATCAATAAATTACCATGAGAAGGAAACAGCACATACAGGAAGCCCACATCCAAACATATCAACAACCTGAGGTAGTAAATTTCATCAGCTTCTGAAAGAAATTAGCAAATTTACATGGTATCCTACAAATGCTTGATCACTGATTCCAGAAAAGAACTAAGTTCTGAGTCACCTTCATTGGAAGGTCTAAACCAGATGAGGAAGTATGTAGACACACGCCAAGATCCGCTGATCCTGCAACAGAATAAACCTTGGTGAATACTGGTTAGAACTTAGAACATAGCAAAATGTTTATGATGCAATTTAATAGTACTGACCAAGCAATAAAGGATAATCCTCAGCTGAAAGCCACATTGTACGGAAAGCCACACGTCGGAGATTTAATCTCTTTATTTGTTCTTCATATTTCCTTTTTTCAGGCCCTTTACCTAAAATGATGGTTTCAAAATACTTCTTTAAACTCAACAGGAAGCATATGGCCAAACAGCAATTTACACAAATCATACCAGTGATGATGAACAACAACCTAGGGTACAAGAACTGCTTTCCATTGCAAATATCCATCCAAAGTTTTTCATCCTCAATGGAATCATCCTCACATAAGGCAGCAGCAACCCGCCTATCATACATAACGGCTGCTTCAAGAAGCATACCAAAATCTTCATCCGGACTCCTGAGACAAGATAACAGCTTTTTAGCCACAAAGCCATGATAAAGTCCATTGAAAGATTAACAAGTAATGATTAATGCATTTACAATATATATTAAGAGAAGCAGCATAATATGATGATTTGAAACTGTGGTCATGTCCGACATATGGTGAAAAGAAGAGCCTCCCAGATTTGTGAACATTGGTCTATTAAGAGATGGTGGAGGTTGGCAGGTTTGGGGGGGTTTTGGGGGGGCGCATCTGTGCGTGGTCTAGAAATTGATGAGTAAACAAATCAATACATGTTCCTTCCATAACAACATTTAAACAAGTTGAGGATTGCAATGGAAAAAGAAACTCAAGCTTAAGTTTCAGAAAAATTGAGAGTAAAGAAATCCTCTTCCACTCTAGAAAATAAATCTCACCAGCTGGTACTGCTAACCACAAGCGCAGGCCTATTTGGCTTCAAGAAAAAGTCATTGCCGACCTGGCCAGTAAACATGCTTTGGCTTAATCTGTCCATTACATGGACTGAGGTACAGCCTTTCAGGCCTTCAGCTCCTACCACGTTGGAGATAGATGAAAGTAATAAGGTTATAACTCGAAAGGATCAACTCACAAATTGACAGTAAAGCTGCTGACTTCACAACCATTAATGAAACACTTTTACCCATAAAAATTACCAAAAGAAACACAATCACATATGTTGTCTTGATGACAGATGTTGTTCCCTAACCTACAAAACAACTACAATATTTCTGAAGATCATGCATCTGAACTAGAGATTAGGGAACTTGCAAGCAAACTAAGAATCAAGTAAACCTCATGTTTCTCCTCAGTTGAAGCAGGATGGAAAAATTCAGGAGGCTGGTCATAGAGGACAGTTGCTCTGAAACATAACAAAATGACTGCATAAGAAATTGGATTTTTCTGGTGAAAATACCTGCAAATATCTAACTCACTTGATTCCCCAGTTTTGAGCAAGCTCATGTTGCATTGCCTGTGTAACACATAAGGATCCATCTGCCATCCTCCCAAAAAATTTCTCAAACCTAGAAAACAGAAAACCAGTAAATAATGACAAGAATTTATAAGACCAAAGGTGATGTCTCTATGAAACAAGCTTCAATGAGAAAAATCAAATATTACCAATGATAGATTTTCACAATTATATGACTTCTCCCATGGGACAAACCCAGTAAAGTATACCCAAAATTGTGCCAGTCAATCAAAAAGCTTGACCGTCTTAACCAGCTGGAAAATTTAACTGCAGCAAGTGTTGGAACAGATGGCGGATTCTGCAAATAAAAAATAAAAAGGATTGTCCAGATAACTGCAACTAGCATCTATTATGATCATACTGAGATTCTAGTTAAGTTGCACTCCATAAACAATCCATAACTTGGATACAGATGATGACAATGTACTTCACTTGAGATAACTTAAAGCCAAAATAAAATTAGTTGCTTGGTAGACAAGCAGCCCACACAAGCAAGATGAATATCTCACTTCAATCAATCACTCACTTGAGAGTGATAGATCGATCTTAATTCCTACATATTACTTTTACAAATAATTTCAGTGCATTAGAGGATTTGATAACAACAAGGCTCACCTGCACAAGGAAAATATCCGGACGAGGAATTCTAAAGCACAGAAACCAAACTAAAATAATAAATTGCAGAACTGCCTTCACTAAAAGAGACAGCGCACTTGATATCTTTGACAGGGCTTGAAAGGACACAGATTTCTGGAAGAGAAATCAATGGTATTATTTAGAAATTTGAACATTTATGTCTACAAGAAACCAGAAAAACAAAGCAAAATGGAACAGCATGATGTTTATGATCAGTACCATTTCGTGCAGATGGATGGACTGATTCTCTTTGATGGCCACATAGGGTTCATTTCCTATCAATTTATTTAACAAAAAGGAACAGTAAAGCAAAGTTCATAATCACACCATTTGTATTATTGATATTTCCTCTAACAGGACACTGTTACAAAATAATTGCAGAAAAAGGAACCAAAAAGAATACAGTATAGATAATTTTTCATCAAACAATTTGATTACTATGAATACCCTGCAAGAAACCAAAAAACTACTTCTGTACAGAATAATAAACTACTAGTTACATAACATTCAATATTAGGGTCAAGTGACTTTAGAATACAGAGGTCATGGATTATATATATGTAAGCCTCATAATTTTTTTTGTCTGTGACTGTCATTTACATAACCAACACTAGCCCAGTGGAATGATGCAGATATGGCTTTAGATAAGAGCATAACTTGAAGAACAGGGCCTCATGATCCATTATGGTTCCAATGAACATCTTCATGCTCATATGCTAGAAGATGCTACTTAGTACATTTAAAGAGTTGTGTAATAGTTACGCTTGCAAAGAATATAACCCAACAAGTGCCAAACCCACTCGAGGTATAAGAAAGATGGCATTGTTTGCAATTGTGGACACTATCATGCAAAATTAAAGCATGGTCATGTTCCGCTTACCACTATAAAGATAAATGTGTCAGTGGATCAAGCTCACCTAAACAGGCCCAGAAAAGAAGATTCATGCTCAGCAGCTCAGGTTTTATAGCCAGATGCCCAAATCACTTTCAGATCAAGTCTATCATTATCATTCAAAATCAGAAAGACCCAATTATGAGCTCACTCCAAACTGCCTTAACTATTGCCAACAAGCTCTCCTGAAACGGGCTTGGGTATAGACAAGCTCTGGGTTCCAGGTTCAGGTCACAGAAAGCTTCACCTGTTGCATGGTTTTACCTTTTGACTCACAGCAAATTGAAGGTTGACCAAAATTTTACTCTTGATTACAAGAAACTGAAGGCTGTATGAAATCTACTTACATTAATATAACGTGTTTGGTAAAGACTTTTAGGTTAATCAAAGAATGCTTTAATGCAAGAAATGCACCCATGCAGGTGCACTGCATTGCATATTTCATCTAGCACCTAAAAGTAAACAAACAAAATAAGCACTAATGAAAGACTGCATGAAGAAAATTCTGAAGGTTTCAAGAGTACTAAATTATTGATGCCAATGGGCATGATCTGAATCAACATAGATTATATGGAGAGATTTTAATGACTACATAACAACTACATAAGAAAAATTAACTCAGCAGAATATAATGAACTTATGCTTAATTTAAACTGAAACCTAAGGACTCAAGGGATAAATTATCAAACAACTAAGTAGGCAACTGGATAAGTTCAAATAATTTAATACATAAAAACTCACATGGGGATAACTTTATTCCCTTTCCACTATATCATTTTATTATCATTCCATTTAACCTAGATCTAAACAAGCCCTGGCATATCCACTAAATTTCTTAGCATACTATGCTCATTATTATCAATCTTTGTAAAGCCAAGTTGAAAAATATAACCTACTTAAAACATGGCACATTCTAAAATCCAAATTAGATAAAGCACGTATCACCAAACTTTTATTGGTTCTTTCAGAAAGCTATCAACAGATTTAATTGTAAATCATTAAACAAAATCATATGCAAATACTTCAGATAGACAATCAGCTCACATAAATTTTATCAAAGAGCATAAACATCAGCTGATCTACACCAAAATATACTTTTAACAGAATACTTCCGGATTCCAACTGGCAGACATACATGAATCTAGATTTCTGCAACTAAATGAGAAAAAAAAAATGCATGTTCAACTTGTAGACAATAGATATTCAAAAAAAAACAAAAAAACAAATAAGAGCTCACACCTCCATTGGCAACAATGTCCACCTCTAAATCAGCCTGTCAAATAAGAAGTTGGACACTTCGGTCATACTTAACTAAACAAAGATAATAAACATAAACTACACACATTTATTAAAAAAAAGGCAAAAAGAAAACCAGCAAAGTGAAAGGTGGCCAGTGTAACAACATGTCCATTATAAGGATTAAACTGAAGCTCAAGCAAAAAAGGTTCTTGCAGCTAAAGGGGAAAATCACATATAGATGCAGTTTTTGTCATGAATTATACCTAAAAATTCATTTTGGTCCATGTAAGCAAATAATGTTCCATTGACTCAAAGGGAGAAAAAATGATTTTTCAATAGAAACAACAGCCGCCTGGACTCTTCCTACACTTTTTTCATAGTTTAGACCATTCCGGTGCATATCTAGTTCAATGAAATTCAAATACAAAAGCATAAGAACAGTAAGCAAAGAAAAATATGGTCAATAGCCGCAAATTTCAATAGTGAACAACATAGTAAGATTCAATTTAATTGAAAATAAGGCTTGAATCAGGCAAAACAGACAAAGGAAAGGCTTATCACACAGAAGGCTCAAAGTTTATCATTGATCAGCAATGGAGCATTGATACAAGAGATGGAAAAAGCATAGCAAGAGATTCACGATGACGAATTGATGAAAATATCACTGAACACGGCGAAAAGCAACATGGGGATCGAAAATCGAAATGGATGCTTGATTAGGAGAAAATATACCTGGCGGGCAAGGGAGAGAGCGTGGAATTGCATCCGAGGACTGCGGCCGATGTCGCCGAGGACCACTACGGCCGCTCTTCTCTTCTTCTCCATCGGATCGACGGTGGCGGCGACGGCGCCGTTCCAGAGTCGCGCGCGAAAGAGGGACGAGGGCTGCCGGATTTTCACCGAGAAAGAAAATTTTTGCATATCAAACCCTAGAAAAGTAGAGATTTAATTAATTAAATATGTACTTTTATGATTACCCATAAACAAACTGAAATTATACAAATATTCTCACAATTTCTTATTTGTTGGCCTTGGATTTTTGAAAGAAGGAACTACCAAGTAGCTATTTATTAAAAATAGGATAAAAAAATATAATAAAAGTTTACAAAGATCAAAGGAAAAGGTAAAGAATACAAAAAACAGATTAAAAATGTAATCCAGTACTTCTACTGTCTTTCATAAATGTCTAGAAAGATATAGGGGTTGTTTGGATTGGCTTCTTAGAAGCCCAAAAGCACTTTTTCATAAGTTAAGCACTTTTGGACATAAGAAAAGATGTTTGTATTAGTTTTTCTATAGCAGGCTGTTAAAAAAAGCTCAAAGTCGAACTTTTTCAAAAAGTGATAAGAGGTGCTTTTTGAAAAAAAGCACTTTTTAAAAAAGTTTGTTTTGGGTTTTGTAAATTACCGGGTTTACTCCTCAACAATTAAACAAATTAATACCCTTAGTCCTAGCTTATTAAACAACAAAAAAACATGACTATAATAATAATAATTCTATAATAATAATAATAATTATTATTATTATTAATACATTACGTTATAATAATAATAATTATTATTAGTAATAATAATTATTATTATAATCATAACACATTAAGTTATAATAATTAATAATAATTTTAATTATAATTTTAATTATAATTACAATACATTAAGTTATAATAATAATTATAATTATAATACATTAAGTTATTATTATTATTATCATTAATATTTTAATAATCACTATTAATAGCAATGTATAAAAATAACTCAATGAATGCCCACTTTAGTAATTTGACACCCTAAAAGCCCTTTTAAAAATCCATATCCAAACAACTTCACATATATATAAAGTACTTTTTACATTGAACTACCCAAACATAAAAACACCAAAAGACTTAACTTACTCTCAAAAGTACTTTTAAAATAAGTGCTTCTACAACTTGAAAAAAAAGCACTTTTTTTTAAAGCTAACCCAAACAAGGCCATAGTCCTTGATAATAAAAAGAATTGAGGTGAGAAATCCTTCCCTTGGCAGCTGAAAGGTCATCTAATTCATTCCATCTGCGCAGGATAACAATGCAATTGCTACTACTCAGATGGTAGGCTAGTCTTAAATTGATAACTCGACTCATGCATCTCCAATTAATATCGCTACTACTATGACTTAAAGCCTTCTTGAGTTGTGTGCAGTTAGTGAGAATTGAAGCAATTATTAAGCCCTAGTTGTTAGCAATTTTTAGCCCAAACTCCACAACATACAGTTTGCTTCCAACACCAATCCTACTTCCAATCTATCATTTCCTGCAACAATAATTTTTCTATAAGAATTAACAATGCAAGCTTTGCTCTTGAAATTTTTAAAGATGATTTTTTTTTATAAAATGTAAACAAATTTCAAATTATTTTAACTCAAAGTACATATAAGAGTGAAAATCACTTCGTTTGAGTGATTAAATGTTACACCCCACATTTTTTTTCCCCAACATTAGAGGGCAAGAATAACATTTGTCTATATTTGTCATGATATGGTGGTAGGTAGAGAACATTATTGATGGTTGGTGGGATGCATTATGTCACGCTCACTGCTACATGGTAGATGTACGACGCTCCCATAACCGAGAAGCCCCGCCAAGACCGAGAGGAAGGGAGGTTCCCTTCCATAGAAAATATTCTAAGACCCTATTTGGATAACCCAATATTATGTCATAATCCGTACAATATGTCATAATATAATATTTTGACAGGATTATGGCATAATGGGTGTTTGGGTAACTATTTTACACTACAGAATTATGACATAAAGTGGGAAATATGCCATAAAAAAGTATTTTAGTCAGACTGGAATATTTTTTTATCTCAAAACTCGTGAGAGCTGTGATAGTGTTTCCCTCAAATCTCTCTCTCTCTCTCTCTCTCTCTCTCTCTCTCTCTCTCGCCGTCTTTCTCTTCTTCAACGATCGGCCAAGATCATGTCTCCTCCTCCGCCAAAGCAGCCAAGATCATGCCTCCTCCGCCAAAGCAAAAGCCTGACGCCGGAGTTGCAGCCCGAGCTCCTGCAAACGCCGGAAGTTCTATAAGCGTGTATTCGCCTGCGTTCTGGCCATCATCTCCGTCCAACCAAACCCTGGTTCTATCTCCAAGACATCACAGGCCAGCAATTCAATCTCTCCTCTCCTAACCTCCTCTCTTTCAGCATTCAAGTCACCATCTCTTCTCTCAACCCCAACGACAACGTCGGCATTTACTACGATCGTCTCGACTCCTTCGTCTTCTACAAAAACCAGCAAATCACCCTCGCCACCTCTCTCCCCACTGGCTTCCAGGTTCCCCCAATTCCCATCTCTATTTTCCCTAATTTCATTCTCAGAAATCAAAATCTCTATTTTCTTCTTTTTAAAAAAAAATTAATAATTTGGGAGCACAATGATACCCTAAATTTCATTCTCAGCCAATGATATATCAATGTGGTCACCGTATTTAGAAGGATCAATGGTACCAATATCTCAGAAATCCAATAGTTTCTGAAATATATATAATATATATTCCCCTTTTGTTTTTGTGATTGGATTGGTTATGATGGAAAGAAAGGAATCTGGAAGAAAGTTGAGCGGTGGAATGTTGATAAAGATGTGGTGGAATTGGATGGGTAAAGCAGGAATCTTGATTGGGTTTTGGTTTGATTTATTTATTTATTTTTCTATAGTTTCTTTTTGATATTCTTGATTGTGATGCATTTTATCTTCTTTTCCTGCTTGCTTTTGTGATAGATGAGGAGCCTGTTTAGATGTTTCAAGGATTTAAGAAGATTAGGAGTTGCTGGTTCTCATGCTTTTAGATGCATTTTGCTGTTCATCTTTTTTCTTCTGAACATCACTGCTTTTTCTTTTTCAATTGTGTGGGCATTCATGATGAAAAGGAATAAATTTGAGATTATGGGATTGCAAGTATTACAATAATTTGGTGGTATATATATATATATATATATATAGTATTGGCTCAACAGGATAGTAGATGGATGGAAAACATGCTGTCAAACTCAATCTGCTACTTGTTTCATTAATTTTCATGCAAAAAAGGCTACAGTAACAGTGTTTATTCCAAACTATTAGTTGAGATCACATTAATTGAGGAGAATTAACAAATACCAAAAATAAAATGTGTCCCAAATGATTCTGAAAGTTGTTAGTTAACTAAATAACATATAATCTAATTCTATTATTTTATGACATAAAATTGTCATTATGTGCTTAGATAGCTCACCATAGTTTAACAAAATTGGATCAGAGGCTCATGGAATTAGCATGATAGTGTGTGTGTGAAGTTTAAAAATTTTAAATTGATTCTAAAACTTTAATGGTGTGTTTGGTTTTATAAAATATAGAAATCAAACAGTAAATTACTTTGAAGCATGTGTTCCATATTGAGATTAATAATACAATTAATGTCTTTGTTTCTTCCTTGTTCTTTTGCTTTGAAGATATGGAAATAATGAAAAGCATCTTTTGAATATAGTGCTGAGGCATTTTTGCTGCAGAATATACAGCCTATCAATTACAAGCTATCAAATACTATCTTATGGCAACTGAAGGTGTGGCAAGTGAAGGAAGACATGAAAGTAGGGCAAAGTGGAATGAAATTCACAAGGCTCACCTAGTAAAGTTATTGGGTGAGTATAATACTCCTGCATACCGTTCACAAAATGGATGGACCAAAGAAGCATGGAACAAGATGGTACGTGACATGATAACCAAGTTTTCCAATCCAAGCATCACCACAAGCCAAATCAAAGCATTAGAACAAGAGTTGAAATAAACCTACAAGCTTCTAAAAGGGTTTTCTGAATTAAGTGGCTTTGGATGGGATTATGAAAGACACATTGTATCGGCTCCTGATGATGTTTGGGCACCACTACTAGAGGTATGTACATAAATAATGAATGATTTCATTAATTACAACCATCTAATTTGGAAAAATCAAACAGAGGAATAAGGATGCAAGGAAGTGGCATACTAGACTGTTTCCATATTTTACAGCTTTGCAGGAGGTTTATGAGGGTAAGCATATATTTTCAAATATGTTACTCTTATAAAGTTTAATGCTACTAACGTATTATATATTTAAAATATAGGGAGATATGCTGAAGGCAAACGATCTCGTGGTATAGAAGATTATGAAGATATTTCTCAATCACCAGTGCACACCCCAAGTCCAAGTGTTTTTACTCCAAACGATTCGAGGCACCCATCACCTATACACGAGACTGAGATGATGATATCATGCAAGTGGAACCTCCTAGTTCTCAACCACGGAATCCTCAAACTCAAAGTTCAAGCAATGAAATTCTTCGGGGAATAAGAGATCAAGATGGGCAAAGAAGAAAAAGGGAGAGAAAAGGGAAAAGGCCTCAATAGTCATCATTCAAAATGGACAAGTACATTGCATTTCGAGAGCGCGAGAACAAAGAATATCTAGAAGTTCTCAAGGGCACTCAAGTAGTGGAAAAGCACACAATAGAAGATTGCATGAAGGTGTTCAACCAAATGAGTGGCATTTTCACTGAAGAGGAAATGTTCAAAGCTACTTAAATTTTCATTAAAGATAAAAGTTATCGTGAACTCTTTCTATGTCTTCAAGAAGATCATTGAGTGCCATGGCTCAAAATAATGTTTACCAAAATTGACTAAGAGATGAACATGAACTTGTTTTGATTATGAACTTGTAATTTTGAACCTGTTAAATATCCTTTTCTTGTTTGTACTTGTTATGGGAATCTTTTTCATTATGTACCTGTTGAATATACTTATTCATAAACTTGTTGAATATAATTTTTTGTATGATTGTTAAATATCCTTTTCTTTTTCTAGTTGTTATGAGAATGTTTTGATTTTAGGTATTTTTTTGCCATTAATTTGTTAAGTATCCTTTTGTCGTGTAATATACTATGTAATGCTATTCAGGATAGGCATTCAAGATCCAAACTTTCAGATTCTTTGCCATTAATTTCATTCATTCAAAAGAACTCGGCGATACAATGTCTAAGAAACAATTTTATAATTACCACAAACCTATTGTCTACCTCGGCAATAGCTACAATAATCATTCCATATTTGCATTGCTATTTCATCTCTTTTACGAGCACCTGCATTTCGCTCAGAGTTCATGGTGTCAACATCTTCTCCGTATGACTCATCTCCATTAGGAACAATAGTTTCTTCAGCTTCACTATCAAAATCCTCAACAACATCTGTACCGTTATGTATACGGATGAAGTTATGCAACATGGAAGCAGCAACTACTATATCAGTTTGAGAGTCGATTGGATGAAAAATTGCTACTTTAAGTATCGGAAATCTCATCTTCAAAATACCGATGATGCATTCAACATGATTCCTTAATGACGCATGTCGTAAATTAAATAGTTCTTTATAATTGGTCGGTCTAGATTGCCCTCGACCTTGCTTCTGCAAATGGTAACGGACACCTCTATATGTGGAGCAATAAAATTCGGGGTATTAGCATATCCTACATCTACAAGATAATATTTACCCTTGGGACTTCAAAACCTTGTTCAATCGAACGTTGGAGAATCCTAGCATCAGAAGCAGATCCTTCCCACCCACCTCGTACATATACAAAACGAAGATCAAAATCACATGCGACTATAACATTCTGTGATAGTGTTTGCTTCTTGTTTCTGTAAGGATCTTGTTTATCCAAAGAAATCGTGATAGGAATATGTGTTCCATCAATAGCACCAACACAATCCTAAAAAATAAATAAACATATAAACATTTACAACAACAAAAAAAACACAATAAAATTCATAATATATAGCTTTGCCTACCTTGAAATATGGGAAAAATTTTCGGGTATTCAGAATAACTGGTGATGTTATTGTCGATGGAGGTTCTATGTATTCACGAGCAAGTCGATTAACAGCTTTAAGTACTTTACTAAAATATCGACTAATCGTTTCTGCAGAATGCTGAAATCGCTCTTGCACATCACAGTTACTAGCATTATGAGCAAGAGTGTACATAAACATTGCTAATTGCTCCTCAACTGTTGTCCGTTTTGAGTTGCAAAGGAGCGATTTTTCTCTTAAACAATCAACCAATGCTTGAAATATATGAGGCTCCATACGAAATTCTCTTTTGCAACGTTCCTCATGACCTTCAAGAATTTCTTGTACATAAGCAACACCTGTAAGAATGGATGTGTGATGTTCTACATTTGTGGAAGTTGATGGACATTCTCTTGACCATTAGCTAAGCATTAATAGATCATCTTCTTCATTTTTTTCCCTCCAAAGATTTAAGGAATCCATGGTGAAACAATGGTTAGAACTATGAATTTTTCAACTTAAGAAAAAGAACAGTATGTGTATAATGCAAAGGAATCATGTGTATAAATAGGGGAAAGTGATAACTACTATAATTATAACGGCTATATTTACAATGACTATATTCAAACGGCTATTTTTCAAATTTGAATTCTCAACGGTAATTTTTATTATACCATATTTTTTTATTTTGCAAAACAAACACTCATTCTGGAAGAAAAAAAATATGTAATAATTTTTGTAATAATTTTTTATTTTGTTACCCAAACATCTGTAGGAATAAAATCTGCCATAATTTCTGTAATAATCGGTTCCACTTCCTATATAATAAAATTATGCCATATTTTTTTATTTTGCATCCAAACAGGTCCTAAGTGTTATTATGTAACATTATATAAAGAAATATGTAGAAGTGTGTGGGTTTTTCTAGACTTATATCCATAATCCTAGAAGAAGAGAAGGAAATTTCTAAAAAAAGGGGAGAAGGCTAGATATTTTGATAGAGTTGTATAGAGAGTTGTAGAATACTCTGGAGGGTTAATTATAGCCGTCAGATCGAATCAATCTCCATCGTCCATTGAGAAGATGGAGTGCTATAAATACCCCCTTAACCAAGCATCCAAGAAGTGTTGTAAGCATTGGAGTTCTTAAGTAGAATATTAAGTTTACTCAAGAAGCTTTTTGTTAAGTTCTCTTCCTAAGCCTTAGTAAGTTTTAAAGCTCCTTTGAGTTCTTTGGTAGGCAAACCAAAGCAAAGGAAGGAGTTGGTTGAACTTGATCAAGGAAAGTGATTTAGTGCCAGCACATAACGCTAGTGAAAGTCCATGTCAGTGACAATTATTGGTGGTAGGTGGCACCAACCCCTTAATGTGAGACCTTGGATCAAATTGATCATAGCTATTCATTTGGTAGGTAAGGGCCTATATAAACCCTCCATGACACATTGTAAAAACACACAAAAAGAGTTTTGTTACAAGCCTTGATAATAGAAGAAGAGTTTTTTCTCATTAGTTTGATTATTTACTTGTATTCTTGCATACTTTAATTCTTGGTTTACTATATTTGACATGTCTTTCATTTTCATACTTGCAAGTTGTATTTTTAAGTAAGCAAAGGGCAAAGACTGCCATGGTCGAATAGAATGGCAGATAGAACCTTGAACTTTGAACAAATACCGACTAAGGGCCGCACAGAATCTTGAATGAAAGAACAAGGCAGCCTTCTCCAGCGTTGGTCGGTATTTGGTCAAAGTTCAAAGTTCTATCCGGCGTTCTATTCGACCAAGACAATATTCTCCCTTTGGTTACTTAAAAAATACAACTTGCAAGTATGAAAATGAAAGATTTGGCAAATATAGTAAAGCAATAATTAAAGTATGTAAGAACACAAGTAAATAATCAAACTAATGAGAAGAAACTCTTCTTCGATTATCAAGGTTTGTAACAAAGCTCTTCTTGTGTGTTTTTACAAAGTATCAATGGAGGGCTTATACAGGCTCTTACCTACTAAATGAATGGTTATGATCAATTTCGATTAAAAGTACTCACATTAGGGGTTGATGTAGAGGTGACACGGGCCGTCCCGGAAAAACCGCCCGGCCGATGCCATCTCACCGGTTCAATGACCCCGAGGCCGGTTCAATGACCCGACGGGCGGTTAATGACCGTGAACCGCCCGTACTATAGACGAGCGCTCACGGGTTGGAGTTTTCCCGACCCGTGACCCGGCGGGTCAACTCGCCGGGTCAAAACCCGGTTTGGGCCCGGCGGGCCGGGTCAAACCCGGTTTAATGTTATTGTTTTTTTTTTAATACTAGTGCATGTTGGTCATGGGATTTGAACTCATGATCTTGAACTTAGATAGCAAAAAGCCAACCACTTGAGCTACAATTTGCTTAAAATATTTATTGGAAAAAATTATATATAGATAGATGGAGGATATGGATCAAAATATTTTACATATATATTTAATTTATAAAAAATTAAGAAACTATATAATAAATTAAAAAATTATAAAAATCAATTAGTAAAATATCAAATTATCAAACAATAAATTTTCATAAATATTTTTTTAAAAATAATTATTTTGTTAATCGTCTTTTTAAACTCTATAAAGTATTTGAGTCCTCTACATATCTGTACACTCTTAAACTCTCTTTAAAATAAGCGACTCTTTATTTATCACATATATATTAGATTATTTTGTTTCAATTTATAAAATAAAAAAATAAAAAAATACAAAAAAATTGTTTTTTTAAATTATGTATATCAATTTATAAAAAAATATATTAGTAAAAAGAATATCTTTTGAATAATAGTTAACATCATATTATTTTTGATTTGTAATTTTTTTCCAACGATAACATGATAAAGCACAATAATAACCCTATAGTTATAGACTAAAATGAAATCTGAGAGCCCAACCCTAATTATAATAAATAAATAAAGTTGATGATAACTTCAATTTAAAAATAAAAAAATACTATTGATATATACATTTTGTTGCACTTAAAAAGGTGTCTTAATAATTTAATTTGATAGATAAATAAATAAAAAAATGTAGCTTTTTATCTTTTTAAAAATTATTTTTGATATGTCTTAAAAATTTTTCAAGTTATTATTATAAATTATTTTAAATTTTTTTGTTGTTTTAAAAATATTTTTGAATTCTTT